>NC_142526.1:13010102-13290102 GCF_964205215.1 Stylophora pistillata
GTGCTATATTGGACTTTAACCGTGCTTACTTGCAAAGCGTTGCTAATGTTATTTTAGAACATTGATCGATATTAGTTAGTGCGCAATTCCTTCAGTTGATTAATTATTCGTGGCTTCCATTCAGGTTGCGTCATTCGAATTTTAAATTTGACTTCTTAACTATCGGCTTTGTTAAATTCGGAAACAAAGTTTCACATTAACTTTGCAATTCTATTTGGCAATAGAAAGCTGATTAACGAGGAATGTGTTAATTACAAGCGCGTGAGCTTAGTTGGACCTGTACAAGCCGCTATCATATATAATTCGTACCATGACCACCCTAATCGTTTCAAATAGTTAAAACCTCTTAGCTGAAAACCTTTAGGCATTATGTAGAACCACTGCTCGGAATTGAGAGGGAAATCGTTATTGCGTCAAAACTCGTCTGAGGCCAATTTCTGGTTGAAAGTATTGTTCACAAATCTCGCTGTTAATGAACTTGTTTTTACTTAGTGTCAATGTTTTCAGACTTTCTTTGGTTCGATTAGTTGTATTGATTATTATGTCTGTGTTAAGTTTATTACCTTACCCGTGTGCACTTAAAATGATAAACCTCTCTGAAACTGATACGATTTTATGGACCTATTTTTCAGATAATTCTCCAATACGAATTTAAGAAGAGGAACGAAGCACGATGTCCTTTGGTGAGTGTGAAATATGAATTATCCAAATTCTCAAATGTATTAGTTTATTTATTTATTTATTAAGTGTATTCTTTTTGTTTTGCGCTCAGTAAAACTCTTTCCTATTTAATTGTTTGATATCTTTCTGTCTTCCCTAGTTTATTTGCACCTTACGATAAAGTGGGTTGTCAAAACGTTTAATGGGAAATATTCCGTGAAATATTGTGTGAAATAAATATGTACTTCATTTCTGTTTTAGAACTTGCATCAAATGGCACAAGTCCTCCTTCTTCTATGTTGAAAAAAGAGATACTGCTTCTTTTAGAGAGTTGTAAAGATTGTATGGACATTCTTGGTAAAGAATTACGAATCGATACGACACAATGTAAGGCAGTCTGTGAGGTTGTTGCTACTTCTGAAGAAAGAGATGGCCAAGAACTGTCATTAGATAAGTGGATGTCCATATTTCAAAGCCTTGGATGTCCAGAAGAATTTGAAAAGCTCCTTGAGGAAGATGTATTACTTGATGTCAACACTTTGGATAATTGTCCTCCAGATAGCTCTAGCAACCATACACAAGAGACTCTTCTAAAGGAATCAGAAGAGTTGAGACAACAGAAAATCAAGCCTGTTGATGGACATTCAAGACTTTCTGAAAGTGGTGAGTTTTCTTTGATTATGACTGAAATTGCTTAGTTGATAGTAATGATAATGGGTGTGTAAAGAAATGTACAATTTTCATCTGCCTTACATAAATGAAAAATATTTGTTTCAAGAGGCTGTTATTTTCAATGGTTGCTTTTATTGGAAAGGCTGTTTGGTCTGATTCAAGCAAGTTCATCACAATGGGTCAGTGTTAGTTCTAGCGAAGGTTTCTCCAAGCCAGTGGGGAGGAGTCCTCACAAGTGTGCCATTTTGTTGGAAACTAACTCAAACAAAGTACCAATGGAAATGCAGAATTTGATAACATTTTTAGGCTATTCAGATTTTTTACTTCTATTTGAGATGAGAAAAGTGGCTAAATGGGAAAACGAGTGAATGTCATTCAAATTAAGCTATAATTTATTGGGTATCCAATGTGATGTCTGATGAAATATGTTACTGCAAGTTGCCCATCACAGAATATCACTCTTTAACAGGGTGAAGCATTGATTTTCCTTTAATAGAACTGTCAAGTTCCAGTATTAAAAAATTTACAAACATGGACTGTGTTCTGAGGCAGCCAGGAGGAAAATTTTTGATAGAAAAGAAAAACCATGGAAAGCACACATTTGTTCCTGACTGTTTTCTTTAGTGTAGGATCAATTTTTTATGGAATTCTGTCAATTCTATATACCCTCTTAATTGTCAAAATCTTGTAGCAAGTTTTGGTCTTCTAAACAAGCTTGACTGAGAAATATGTGAACACTGGGCTCACACTTTGAGATGTCAGCCAATGATAATATATAGTGCAGTACTACATATACATTTTGATAGTGGGTAAGTCTTGAACCCTTAGTACTGGTGGCAAGATATCTTGATTTCTAATCAGAAAATTTAAAAGTTTGTGCTTTGCTTTGGTTTTAAACTAGGACCTTTTTCTTGATCCTTATGAATGATTCATCTCAAGATTCCTGGAATAGATAGGGAATTTTTTATTTGAGGTCCTAACAACTAGTCTTCTTAGCTAGTAGTTTTTTGGGGAGTGCTTGAGCACATTGGGAAGCCACAGAGACTGTAAAAAACAAAAAACTAGTCTAGTAATAACTTAGTAAGGCTAGCATATTTTGAATTTGACTGAAGTGAACCAATGTGCTGGACGAATTCTGGAATGATTAATTTTCTTTAGATGATTTTTTAAACACAAGCTTCAGAAAGGCGAACACTGTCTTTCCCTTTATTTTTTATACATAAAGGTATCTGTTAATAAGAAAAAAATTAATAAAAAAGAATGAAATGTTTTGTAGTATTTGTACTCACAACCTCTTGCTTTCCAAACTGTGTGCCAGTCTGCTGCACCACATGACTGCACATGATCAACTAAGGCAGAAAATTTTATAATTAAATAACTTAAATTGTGATAGTATGCAAACAATAGACATCTCAGCCTGTGGACTATGATTATCTAAAAAAAATCAATCTTCCCATTCTTACAATTACAGTAACAGGAAAAACCATTAATAATCTTTTTCACATGAACAATTTTTATTATCGAATAAGATGTCAAGATACAACTTTAATAAACCTTTTATAAAAGTGTGCAAGTGCTTGTAAAAAGTAAAGTATTTAAACAGTAACATTGCAAATTTTTTCTGGAAGTACTGGTAAACCCTCCAGCCTTTCATTAATCATTACCAAGTTCAGTGGCTCTCAGCCACTTTGATTTTTTTTTTTTTTCAAAGTTCTCAAGGCTTTCAAGTTGTAGAAGTTGTAAACCGACCAGTGCTAAAAATGCTTGATGCTTTTTGTGTGGGCCTACCATGATTGGTGTGTGTATCTGTAAGTGAGAGGAGCACATAAAGGGATTATTCTAACTTTTCAAAGCTTACATTACAGAGGACAATATTCTGCTTTTCTTGAAGACATTCTGCTTTTCTTGAAGTCTTTTCTTAAAGACCATAAGAGTGGTCGTAAGTTTCTTCCTAAGTTGTACACTTGTAATTTCAAGCTTAGAATAGGATCTCCCCAGTGGAGCTATTTGTCACAAAGAGGTAACTACCAAGGAGGTCATGTCTACAGAGATCATGATAACCAGCTAGCTCAATATCTTAAGACGATCTTATGGTTTAAACTTAGTTTTTGGAAAATGAGAGTTAGTAATAAGAGTACTAAACTTTCATTTGATTGGAAAAAATATTTTTGTAAGGGTAGTCCTCTAAAGGTATGGAGTAACGTACCTTAACTACTTTAATTTGTTGTTTAACATTGTGAGATTATGATCCATGGCTATGGGGAAAGAAGAAGTTGTGTCAGATTCAGGGAAGAAATATGAGAGAACTTACAGTATATGATATTAGGCATTGAAGTGTCTTAAGCTTACTATTGTCCATTTGTTACCTTAGAATTGAAGTCAAACTTGCCATCCAAGCCAGGAGATAATGTAGAGGAGACTTGGAAGACAAGCACTGCCCTAGGTAATAGCCCAGAATTGGGTTTACCACCTCCTCTGGAAGATGAAACAAGTATGGAACTTGTGAAAGACACTACAACAGTTCTGAAAGATGATGATGAAGAACATCAATATCCAGAAGTTGGCAAAGGTTCAGAAAGTATGGTGTTATCTGTTGGACAAAAGGAAAACAGTCAGACAAATGCAAGTAGCTTACTAGAAGAAGAGAGCCATTCAACATCACAAATCAATGACGATGGTAATTTGAATTCAGGTGACTTAAGGTCAAGATCACAACCAGTCACTTCTAATGCAACAAATTCTCCTCTACCAATAGTTACAGGGCATCAGTACCGTCCAAACAGCCCAAAAGCTGGTGAAGTCATTGCTGTCAATCAAGATGGGCAGAACCTTCAAGAACATGGGAGAGTGTTATGTGCTGCTTTTTCACTACCATTAGCTAATGAGAGTAGCTTAACAGCTAACCACCTATTCCATGAGGGCACTCCATCTCACATATCTGGTATGGATGAAGAAACAGACAGCAGGTCATGGTCACAGATTGAAACAGTTTCTATTCCAAACCTAGATGGTTTGAGTACAGGATCAAGACCAGTTTCTCCTGATGCAGCAAATTACCAGATACTGCCTGTTGAAAGTCACCAATTACATCCAAGCAAGCAAATGAACTGTCATGCAAATGCTGTGGATCATGATTGGCAGACCTTGGGAGGGGGAATGCCGCTTGATGCTCAACCATCATCAGCCAGTAGTTTACCAGCTTTGCATGCAAAGCCTGTAGTGCAGGATCCTGTGGGCCAATTCCACCAGACTACTGAAATTGACTCATATGGTGCAGATGAAGCAGAAGACAGCAGTTCATCATCACAGAGTGATACAGATGGGAGTTTGTCTGCGGGTGACTCAAAGGCACAATCAAGACTAACTACAATTTCCCCTCAACTTCATCTATTACCTCCAAACAACCTGATGTCTGGTAAAGCAGCTGTGATGACTGTTGGGCCAGCTATGCTGGAAAACAAGGGAATGCCACTTGATGCTCAACTGTCACCAGCCATCAGTGCAAGTAGTTTACCAGCTTTGCATGCAAGGCCTGTAGTGCAGGATCCTGTGGGCCAGTTCCACCAGACTACTGCAACTGACACATATGGCGCAGGTGAAGCAGAGGACAGCAGTTCATCATCACAGAGTGATGCAGATGGGAGTTTATCTTGGAATGACTCAGGAACACAATCAAGACCAGTTACTCCTCAAGCTGCAATTTCCCCTCAACTTCGTCTATTACCTCTAAACAACCCAATGCCTGGTAAAGCAAATTCAGCTGTGAGTCCTGATAGGCCAGTCTTAAACAGGGGAATGCCACTTGATGCTCAACTGTCACCAACCATTGATGCAAGCAGTTTACCAGCTCTGCATGCAAGGCCTGCAGTGCAGAATCCTGTTTGCCAAGTTCACCAGGGTATGGCTCATGCCACACACAGCACAGATGAAGGGGAAAGTAGTGGTTCACCATCAGAAAATGATGATGCGACTCAGGACGTGAATATTCTTCAACAGGTTTGTAATTTGATGGGAAGTAGTACTGAGTATTATTTATTTTATTTTATTTTATTTTTTTTTTTGTTCTAACTACACCATGATCTGTGGACTAGTCTTCCTATCATACTATTCACTGGAAGATTGTAAGCACTGCTGTGTGCATTTACCTGCACAATAAAAAATTTTTCTGCTCAAACTGCCATACCCTGTAGGTAGCCAACTCATCACCTAAGGTGTAGGTGGGATGGGAATCTTTTCCTTTACCACTGCTTGATACAGGTTCAACTGTATCCCTCAAAATTCTTAATTACTACAAGTAGCGATTGTTTCATGTATCATGTTCCCTTTTGACAGGTTCAGGCACCTTTTCAATTGGGGGAAATTGCCTTTTTGACTCGGGTAAGGTACTTTATAATATTTTACACATGTCTGAAGAATACTATTTAGGCTGTGTACATTTTTGTAGCATTGTTCTTAGAACTGAATGTTTTCTTAAGTTCCCTCTGATCTAGTGTAGTCAAGCAAGTTTTTTGTTCTTTTCCAATTGACAATCACCCTCAAAACAAATTGACTTTATCACAGAAACCAACAAAATGGCGGCAACTTCCATTAATTTCATGAGTTGTGAAATATTTTAGATATCTGAGGTAGATACTAGTATAATGTGAACATCTAATATTAAGTTTGATCATACTCTGTCATGTAGAACCTGTGGAAGATGACTGAAAAATATGAGGCATGCATGGAAGACCTACAGGCATGTGAGCAAGACCTGCAGGTACTGACAGTGATGTTGTTACTGCTGGTCCAGCTGCAGCATACAACTCATTGAATTAAATTTGCATTTTTTGTGAGAAATACATCCCCAGTTGAGCACTTCAAGCTGAGACAGTTTTGCCTGTCATGGAAATTCAGAAGTCAAGTTTAGATAAACATTTTCTTATATACTTTGACAGTGTAGTTAATTAAACTGGGTGAAACTGAGGCTCTATGGTTTTCTGTCCAATTCTGATTAAAATTGAATATATTATGGAGCATGGGATTGGGTCCAGTTTTGTTATAGATAATTATTTTTTGGAAGATGAGTTTATAAAAAAGGTTGAGTGCTCCTATGACTAAACTTTGTAAACTCATCATCACTATTTTATGATTAATTTTAGCATTCTAGACAACAGTGTGCTCAGCTTCAAGGAACCAGTGATGAGGTATTAAATAAATCACATGTATTGAAATTAAATTTGACAAAGTGCTGTTATAAAGAATATACTTTGCATCTCTAGCTATATAACTGATAGACAATCAAGTTAAAAACCATGTGCTATTTGTCAAATGAATTTATTAACCAAATGTGGTCATACAAAAGCTCTGATGATTGCAAATCAAATATGCAAATATCGTAACAGCCAGTAACATATCTTATATAGGTGCATTGCATGTATGTGCAAAGAGGTGGATACAATCTGGTAATACATATTTTCGTAAAGTTTAAAGTTGCTGTTTCTGTATAATAAGGATATCTTGAAAGAAAATGTTGTTTTTCCAATTTAGAATTTTCCTTTCTATATTGGAAACTATAAGCCAGAGCATTGCCAAGCTGCAGTCATGGCAAGAAAAAAAAACTTGACTAAATGTGACATAGTGGTTGCTTAATATTTCATTGCCTTCATTACTTGTGTAGCGATTGGGTCTAAAGTTAAAGTGTGAGAAAAGCATTCACTGATCTGCTTACAACACCATTAGTTTGTGCTCCACAGTTTTCTTTAAATTTGTAATAAAATCTGAGTGCTGAGCTTGGAGTCCTAAAGCCTGTTACCCTGTATCCTTTTTTTTTAATCTTTAATTCTCACTACTTGTTTCTTGGTTTTAAAGTTGCAAAGATATCTGGATTACAGCAACTATCTGCAACAAGAAAATCAGCGCCTGATAGGAATGACTCAAGAGGTTTGTACTCTGTCCTGGTGATTTCTTTCCCCTAGCTGCCAGATTATATTTATTGATGAAAACAGAGTGTTCCTGATGTATGATATTGTGTCTAAATTTGCTATTTTTACAGGACTTTTTTTGAATTGATGGAAATTGTTAGGTTAATATCAAACTGAGTCTTTAAATTTTTAGATGTGTGAATGTAAAGATCAGGCAATTCAGCAACTCAGACAGGTAAGTGTTACAATAGCTTCTATTGATTAATAACTATATCTCACCATCGTGAAGTTAAAGTTTATCCCAGTGATGAATGGAGACACACAGTCACAATTAAGTTAGGCCTTTATGCTTATCATATGCTTAATCTGCTTGTTTGTTTTTGTTGTGTGAACAGAAAGACCAGCATATAGAAGTAAGTTTTCTAAAATCCATACAAGTTGAGAGTCTCTTCAATTACGCTGATTGATACAAATATTGCAGGAGCATTTTTTTCAGTCAGGACTATAGTTATAATTGGTACTTTTCAATTATTAGGAAGTTTCTTGCATTTTGAATAGGGTGGCACATCAGCAAACTGGGCTAAACTTCCTCTCAACATCTGACCCTGCTGTAATTGTTGCTTAAAATCACCAATCCTTATAATTAAGCTCCTAAGATCTGATTGTTTAATCTCCTCTCTAGCTGCTAAATATTTCCATGTAAATTATTGACGGGAATTTGGTGTTTGATTAAGACAACTACTTCTACCTGATAAGTTTGAGTATTCTCATCACCTACTTGCTGGATAATGTAAAGATATTGTAGGGAGAAGTAACATGGTGATCACCTCTAAGAGTCAGAGTTGATTATCCAGTTAATGGATGAAACACGAGAAAATGTGAATTGTCACTTGGGAAAATTTGGTAGCTAAGGTACTTTCAGAATGTTTCCCACAGGAATAGTAGGTTGTACTATTTTATGTATTATTTATAGTTTGCTTGTCATTTACACCCATGGAGGCGCGGCGGCCTCATGGTTGGTGCGCTCGACTCCGGATCGAGTGGTCTGGTTCGAGCCCCGGCCGGGACATTGTGTTGTGTTCTTAGGCAAGACACTTTACTCTCACAGCGCCTCTCTTCACCCAGGTGTTTAAATGGGTACTGGCAATTTAATGCTGGGGGTAACCCTGCGATGGACTGGCATCCCATCCAGGGAGGAGTAGAAATACTCCTAGTCACTTCATGCTACAGAAACCAGAGTTAAGCACCAGCCTAATGGGTCACTAGGCTCGTAAACAGACTTTACCTTGTGATTTACACCCACATATAATTTGGATTCAACCTTTTTTCCCACAAGGAAAATGAAAGTCTTAGAGGGGAACAGCTACAGGTATGGGATGTAATTTTATGAGCTTATTTTACAAGGCATGGGCTTGTCCCTTTTTTGTGAGTTCATCTGTGAAGACATAGTTGTGTTATAGTGACTGACATAATTTGTATTTTGATTGAAGATGCTCCGTCAAATGGCCCAAAGACACAACAGTTATCAGCAACAGGTAGAGCACTTAGAAAGGGAATGTCAAGAACGATCAGAAGTATGTGGCAATTCACTTATTTAACAAAGTTTAGCCGTTGTTTGGCCTCAATTTAGCTGAACCCTTTATCTAAACATTTAACTCTGTGATCTATGTCAAGAGGGCCGATACCTAAAAGTGGAAGGACATTTATTTTCTTAAATCAACCCTCTTATAGAGAAAGCATGAAGTCCACTGATTGTGTGGTTCCAGAAAATATCCATACCCCCCACGGAAGACTTTTTGATTTGCACCCCCCCACCCCCCAGGATTTTCCGTTCCAGGGGTCTTTGATAATCCCCCCTCCCCCCAGGAGTTTCCAGAATTTTAATCGGGGACTTCTTACCACCCTTGAAAACTCAAAGCGGTTTTTGTACTTATAAAAAGAGAAAGTGAATACTAAGTTGGTTAGGTAAATGCGGTAGAATTTTATTACAACAATGAAAACATTAAGGTTAACTTTAATAAAAATATAACACTTTGTTGAGCTTATACTTTTAGCTTCTTCACCATCATTTTGGCAAATCATATCCATGTTGCTTTTATGTAAGATTAGAAGCTTAAACATCTGGGTTGCAAAATTTAAACTGATTTAAAACGTCGACTGTTCCACATATGTTTTCATGCTCACTCTGATGAGAATGTTTCACTCGCTTAAACAACTTTGCAAATGATATCGATAGTAAATAAAACAGAAACTTACAAGGTTCCTTTGTCCACACATTTTGTCACTTTCTTCAAGTTGATTCTTATTTAAAGACCGAAAACCTCACTAGCACACACATGTTAACTAGGTTTCGTGAACATCGTCACAGTTTACTACAGTAGCTAGGTAGCCAGGCCTTCTGAAGGTCGAGCAAGAAATGGGAATGAAAGTACTCCTGGCCAACAACCAGGAATAATGATAATCACAGGCAGCCCAAGCTCACTACCAGAAAAGCGGACGTGACTCTTACTGTGTTGCGCAACGTTTTATATTTATAAAGGTTTCTATGGGATATTATCAGTTTGCCTTAAAAGAGAGAAAAAATGTCTTGTTTTGAAATAAAATGGACTTACCTTATTGCCTTGTTGTTTTCTTTGTTGATTCCTAGCATCTCAGGCCATTTTAAAGCGTTTTCGGCGAGTTAGCGCTGTGTTGGTGTTTTAGCAGAAAAAATGTCTTGTTTTGAAATAAAATGGACTTACCTTATTGCCTTATTGTTTTCTATGTTGATTCCTAGCATCTCAGGCCATTGTGAAGCGTTTTCGGCAAGTTAGCGCTATGTTGGTGTTTTAGCAGTTCCTAGCTTTGGGATGTTGTAGCGCTAGCTAACTCAAAGAAAAACAGAAACATTAAAGCTTATAATGTTAACTTTATCTCAATGGCCAGAAGAACTGACTTTTGTTTCAAAACAACGTATGTATGTGAGTATGTTTTTGCGCTTCAGATCAATCGTATGTTGCTTTCAATGTTTTGTACGTGGTTCGTCACCCTTTGGAAAAGTAGTTTACCACGAAACCCCCCTACCCCTCCGAAATTACTGCCCTTGAACTCCTCCTCCCCCTCAGAATTTCCAATGATCTTCCGTGGGGTGGGGAGGGGGTATGGATATTTTCTGGAACCACACATTGCATAAAACTGTGGTTTGGGTAAGACCTCATGTAAATGAGTGGCCAAAAATTTCCATGTTGTCATGAGGTGAAAGTGTTGGGACTTAGAACATGTTGAGCAATTTGTTTTCAGTTGCAAATTGAATGATTGCATGAGTACTCAAGACAAATAAAATTGGTTGTTTCATAAGGATACACTTTCTTGTAAAGAGAATGAGATCTTACCATTTATGTCCAGAAATGCAAGCAGTAAAGAAAATGGCAGATTTGATGAAATTTTGTCCAACCAAGTGAATGTTCATGGATTTGATGATTTTGGCTAATTTTAGTCAAGTTTGTTGAAGCGAAATCAGCTTGGTGGAATTGACAATTTTTACTAATTTTATGTAACTCATTGAATTGAAATCAGCTCAGCAGATTTGACGATTTTTATGATTTTTTGCCATTTTTGTGACTGTATGCATATCTGGATATATACTACTGTTTAGTACAATGGACTGGTTTAAAACTAAGAAATGTTTTAATGCTAGGTGAATTACAATTATCAGTGCATGATAGAAACATAATTATGAATTGCCAGTGTTTATTGTATGGTATTCATTTTGAAAGGTGAGTGATCTATATCTTGCATGGTTCACATACTTGCAGAGTTACACTGTTCAAAACTTTGTCATGCTGATACATTTTTGGTGTAGTTATCACTAAGATATCAACAGAGAGGTCTAAAGTTTGGCTGACATCATATTTCAAGATTTCTGGTCAAATTCTCTTTGCCATAAAAACTTGAGTACCATGTGATAGCTCTTTGCAGTCAGGTTTTATCAGAATAATCAGTGCAGATTATTATTAGTTAAAAGACTTATTAATCTAACAGAGCGTGTTTCATTTTAGGAACTGCGACAGACTGTTGCCGAGGTCCGACAGTTACGAGAATGTGTTCTTGAAGCGGGATATGAGAGGTTGAGGCTTGAAAATGAAAGGTTATCAAACCAGAGGATGACAGAGCTATCAGAAGCTTTTCTTAACTCACAGACAGACGAAGTGAAAATACTGGAACAGGAACGAGACAAGGAAAAACGTAAAAGAGCAGAAGCAGAGGAGACCAATAGATGTCTGTCTGAGGTGAGTTTAGTTTTTGGTGATAGAAACTCAT
Source organism: Stylophora pistillata (assembly GCF_964205215.1). Lineage (NCBI taxonomy): Eukaryota > Metazoa > Cnidaria > Anthozoa > Scleractinia > Pocilloporidae > Stylophora > Stylophora pistillata. Next base: position 13,021,634 of record NC_142526.1, read on the forward strand.
TTAGTGTGGTGTTCATTGAATGGAGTTGCAGTTATGGATGTCTTACCATATACACTGTAGAGTCGAATCAATTGGTGACCTTAAGGTTCCAACCACTGTGCTTCTAGTTTTTGAATGAATAAATGAATGAATGAATAACTTTATTAACGTGTCAATTGTTCTAGCTTTTACAAGTAAAAACTAATTGGGGACACCTACTATGTAAACTAAACTAATAATTATAATAATAATAAGAAGAAAAACTATATACAAAATATATAAAATTGATAAAATTAAGTTTTACATAACTCGCAATTTTCACAATTATTTTTCGATATAACATTTGATAGGTCAAGGACTCTGACTTGATTTTTAAATGCAGTTAGAGAGTCAGCCATTTTGATTGATTTGCGGAGCTTCAACCAAATATAAGGTCCCATGTACCTTAAGCTATGTCTTCTGTGTGTAACCGTGTTGTATCTTGGTAAGGAGAAATCGTCTGCATTCCTAAGATTGTACCTACTTAGGCCGCAACTAAAAAGTTCAGAAATATACGGTGGGACTAAATTAGTCTTAACTTTAGACATAAATATAGCCATGTCCTGGAGTCTGTGATTACATAACGTTGGAAGTCTTGCTTTATCTAGAAGTGCTTCATAAGTGCTAGCCCTGTCACAGTAAATAGCCCTCATTGCACGCTCCTGCAGCCTTTCAAACTTTCTCTCGTCTGACGAGCGACAATGGTGCCATACTATATGACAATATGTAACTTGGGGTGAAATAAAAGCTTTAAAAATTCTTAATTTAGCTTCAGTAGGCATTAAATTCCTAAAACTCATAAGTACTCGTACTTTCCTTGCCTCCTTGGTACAGACATTATTAGTACAAACATTATTTTGTCTGCCATTAAGGTGGAAAGTAATTTACGCACCTTACATTTATGGTGCTGGTCAACTTTTGTTGCTTGTTTCATGTGCTTTCTTTGTCATATTTCGATCTTCACTGCTCCATTAAGTTGTGGCCGGTCAGGTCGAGAAATAATTTCGCTGTTGGCAAGTTGTCTGGTCAGACCTTTTTTTACTTAGACACAACCCAATATCCTTTAGGTCTTATCTCAATAAACTTAACTCCTTCCCCCCTTCTCCCTTAATAAAATAAGTGTATCTATCCAACCATATTTAAACCCGAACTTCCCTCTGAATTTAGTTGACCAGATAAAGTGTATATTTGACTGGACATTGTTCGTTGATCAGCAGTTATTTTGAGCCTGTGTGTTCCCTCTCAGGTCTGCTTTGTTATGGACTTTCCAAATGACAAATGCTATGAAAAGTCCTTATCTTATTTCTTCTTATCATTGATGTATTTCCTATCAGGAAATTTTCCAGCTGCAGACAATGGTGAATGAATTGATGTCAAGGCCAGCCAAACTTGTAGAAGTTCCTTGTACTGCCCCATCCCCTGATACTGTGCAGGAGAATCTTGTATCAAGCAGCACTGTAAGTCTCAAGTGTTCATTAACAATAATTAGTACTCACAGTTAGGAAATGTTAAGTCTTTGTTTTTTCTTATGTTTAAGGACTTGACTGTACATGTAGAAGAAGCTGATGAGGAGAGTGACGGCGATGAAGAAGTTTACGAGGATGCCCTTGATCACTTGTGATTGGTTCGAATATCGAGAGAACATTCAACCCCTTTCCCCCCTCCCCTGTTTCATAGACGGTTAGATCTCTGAATTCCTTTGTGTAAATACATGTAAGCTATGTTTTAAATTGTATTTGAACCAGTGACATATTGTGATATTTCAGGTTTGTGAGGTCATATGTTGTAAAAAGTAGCCAAAGGTAGATGAAGTTTTAGCAGAGTTATTACATTGTACATGCAACTTCTAGTTAATACACGCACTTTTTAAATTGTAAGGTGAATATTTTTTAAACTTGCTGTCAAACAGTGGTGAAGGTCTATTTTAGGTGTTATGAAGAATAATAAGTAGTATTCAAAAAGTAGTTTTTCAAATAAAACAGTTGACCTTTTGGTATATAAAGCCAAGAAGTCAGAAAAAGATTGTAGTTTATGCATGGTTTAGTGGGAAAAAAAAATTCATGTCTTCATTTGTGATTTACCAAAGGTTTTCCTAGAATAATGTATATTTTGTGGCAATCCTTTGGTCGAAGTCTTTCTTAATTGGAGTATGTACATATGTTTTTCGTAATAATTTATATTTCCCTGTAGATTGTATATTTGTGGTAGTATTTATATGCTAAGGTTTTATGATAACTGCACTTTTCTGAATATAGTCTTTTAAAACACTTTTTGTAGACTTTCGTAGTAATATTTTAATGAATTCAATTGATTGTTATGAGTTCATGACTAAACTCTCTAAAGTGTGCAAGATTTACATTAGATGCAAAATTTTATTGACTATTAGAGGTGGCCAGATGGAATATGAACAAATATTGAATATATAAATTTGTATTTACTGGTTTATTTGTATATCTTACAAATTCATGACATAAGTTTCAATTATTTACATTTTACTCACAAATTGTGGTTGAAATATTGAGTGTTATTTTTATGTTGCAATGTGAGGAATAATTAATGATGATAGCAAGTACTTGAGTAATATATTTATGATGTGCAGTTGTGTGTTCGCAGCCAATAAGTGTTCAGGTTGTCATTCAACTGACCGAGTGTGAGACAAAATGTCATTGTTTCTCTCTCTTTTGCTCGATTTTGAGGAAAGTGATCACAAAAATTAATAATCAGGACTTCTTGGGAAGTAAACCAAATGTGAATGGAAATGCGTCATTGTACTCACTATCGTAATTCAGTGAAAATATTGGCCAAAATGCATGACTGCATATCACAAAAGTTAATAAATTAGTCTTCTTCATTATAATAATTAACAGTTCAATGCATTATAATAATTAATAGTTCAAATTTAAATGGTGTAAATGACATAATTTAAATACATTTGAGCAGGTGAATGTGTCCTAGCTAGACAAAAATCAAGCGTGTGTTAAAACATTAAAATATATTTTAGATATCTCTGTTGTTCTATTCTTGCTATTCTTAATCTTCTGGAATCTGGATAATCCATCGGGCTATGTAGAACAAAAAATTAAGTCTTTAAAGTTTCAGCCAATGATTAATGTTATTGGGAAGCAATTTAAGTTACTAAAAGTTCTGAACTGACTGATTAAATCAGCAGTTGTCACAATGTATGGTTGACCAGCTTCGGAAGAGCCACAAACTGTCCTCGTCCTCTTAGGAGGGTATTTATGAGAATATTGAGAATAGAGGGACAGTCCTAAAACATTGATTTTTCTGTTGTTTTGCCATAACACTCCCTCAAATGAATGTATTTAAGGATAAATGATTTAAATCAACTTATTTTATGGGAGAAATTTTCAGAAGATTGTGTAAATTTTACTCCAAATATGCAAATATTTGTCATTCTTTTGGCAGTCATTGGGAACTTTAAGTCTATCTTACAAGTACAATACTATTCCCAAGTGATGTGCTGCTCTTCTACTAAAAAAAGGTGATGATTGTTTGAAACATTTTTGGCAAGTTCTTCAAATCGTCCTACTTCGACAAAAGTACAAGAGGTAAATTTGATACCTGACAATCTATAGTAACAATGGATAAACAGGACAAAAGGCCAAAAGATATTTAGAAAGCACCTCAGTACACTCTTATAATGGCTCAGGCTCCTAGCCTCAACAGTAGATCCTGGTAGACTATTCCAGTTCCCTACAGTTTGGATTGGAAAATAGTGTTTATATGGATTACACTTTGCTGACTTAACACAGAACTTATAGGGATGATTGATATGGGTTGAATTGCATTTGGTTAATTTGATGAGATCTTTAAAGTTCAGTTTTGTTCATGTCAAATACGATCTTGTAGCATTTAACTAAAGAAACAATCTATGTGTTTCGAGCGTGGGCCACTGCAGCTTCCTTAACCAATCTTCATATTCCACCTCACCATGTTTTTGCCCGAGAACAAGCCAGAAGGCTCTTTGCTGAACTCTTTCTAACACTAGTACATCTTTAACCAAATATAGATTCCAGACCAGAGCAGCCTATTCTGGAACTGGACACACAAGAGATTTGTATAAGGCAAAGAACTACCAATACCTGTTAACAGGTATTTCATGATAATGACATTCAATTTGTAAAATGGAAGACATGCTGTGCTACCAAAACAAGAAAACCTGTTTTGGCCATTGCTCTCTGGCATCACCAAACTATACATAATTATACCTACTTCACCAAACAGCATTTACTATACCAAGCTACACCCAGTTAACCAAACCACATTTACTTAACCAAACTTCACCAACTACACCAAACAACACCGAACTACACCTACTACTCCAAACTTCATCTACCGCACCAAACTACAACCAACACACCAAACCTCACTAAAATAAACCTACTTCATAAAGGTGTTAGTTTCTAAAGAAACTGTGGTATTGCATTGGTGGGGGAGTTAAACAAGGTAATTATGGTTATATCAACTGAGTTGATATAATGAACTGACCACTGTAAAGAGTTTCAAAGTTGACATTTTGAGCATTAGCCCTTTGTAAGAGTAAAGACTGAAGGGCTAACGAAGGGCTCTGATGAAGGGCTAGCACTCAAAACATCAGCCTAAAAACTCTTTACGGTTACCAATTTACAATATCAACTCAGTTGATAAACCTACTTCACCAAACTACCCCTACTACACCAAAGTACACCAAACTGTACTTACCCCACCAAACTACAACCACACCAAACTGCACCATATTACATGTACTACACTAAACTACACCTATTACACCAAAGAACACCAAACTACACCTACTTTTCCAAACTGCACCAAACTTCACCTGCCACACTTAACCACATCAAACTAAACTAAACTCAGAGTCTTAAAATAATTGAGAAGAATATGCTACCTTTCTATAACATCAAGAAATGGTTAGATATTCTAGTCTTCTCAGATAGGGATGAATAAATGAAGGTCCCGTCTCCTGCAGGGTTAGGGGCAGGAGACGTTAATTTCCCACACCCGAGATTACTGTGTGATGGATGTCCTCCCCTGGGATGGGATGGGTGGGTAACAGGAACCCCATTGATACCAGTGTTTACTACACTGAAGGGGCTATCCTGTATAAATAAAGATAATCTACAACAACATGTATTGTGTACATAATCAAACAAAAGCCATTTTGGTTAAAAATTTGCCATGTAGAGTATACACTCGTCATTGTTCAGTTGAACAGGGGAAGCTAATTTTGGATGCCAGGTGTTAAAAATTATATTAAGCTGTAATAAAAATTATTCCATGCACTGGGTGTTCTATTTCAATAACTATTGTTGTTCATCATAACTTAATTTTGTAGCCAGTAAGATGGAAATGGCACTTACCTTTTTGTTACCAAATATCAAACCTTATTTCTGTGTTATCTGCCTCAGCCTCTGGTTTCAGCATCCCGCAGATAACTCACACCTTGCTTTTGATAATTCATTATATCATGCTCGACCTTGTCCAATAATTGCTAATTCTTTTGATCACTCATATCACTATTTAAGAATAATGTGTCCAGAATCAAAGGAGCAATCCCCACCAGGATATAGATAGGGATTGGTTTTCAATAGTGTACAAAAAGCAACAAATACATCACCATGCAGAGAAACATTTTGGAGGAAATGGCAGAAAATGCCCCAGTCTGGCTATCAGCCGATATGGTCAACTGTTTAGAACGATGAATGATAACTGACTGGGTATCATTCTGGTTCAAAAATATATATATATCTGACGAAGGTATTTTAGGGGAGGGGGGAAAGTTAGTTAGCTTGAAGTATATAAAGTGATTTTAATTACAAAAGTGCGATTAGTGTTTCAATGTGGGTGTGGACAAAACCTGGCCTAGGCCATGGCCCACCCTGTGGCCTACCCTGTGGCCTACCCTATGGCCTACCCTATGGCCTACCCTATGGCCTACCGGTGGTCAGATTTTTAAGAACATAAAAATAAAATCAGTAAGAGTCGAACGAATATACTGGTGTACAATTATCTGTCTCTGAAAAGGGTATACTAAGAGGTCGCTAACACGATTGTCAACGTCCGAGGGAACGAAACACTGCAAATATCACAGTACTCAACCATAACGGTAGGTTAAGGGGGAGGAGAGAGGAGGGGCCAATATTGCGTGGTCGCAGAGGATATACAAAATGGTGGCTTTATGATGCAGGCTGTCAGTTGGTAACATATTGTGGAGTGCTGGTGTAAAAATGTAATGAACGGCATTATATTGGAGAGCATATATATCCAGGTAAGGAAACACAAACATTACATGCCAGGCCAATTATTTAAGTGCCCTCAAGTGCTGTAGAGTATTGAATTTGCAACGGGCACCCCAGGACACACATACATCACCGTCGTAAATATTTCGCAAACTTTACTTGCTTTTCCAAAGAAAGGGCCAGTATTGTACTAATTTGAAAGGAGAGCTGATATGATGATGTTTGCCCAAAAGTTGCATTTAACTGGCTTCTGTTCCTTGATTTCCTTATTCTATCAGAAGGTTAAGAAATTTTGATCGGAATGTGGCTGCCAAAACAGCAGAAGAAAGTCGTTGGTAAGACAGTACTCAGGAAAACGTTGAAAGGTTTCCAGCAATGCTATCCTTTTAAAAATCTGACCATCGGTAGGCCATAGAGTAGGCGACAGGGTAGGCCACAGGGTAGGCCACAGGGTAGGCCACAGGGTAGGCCACAGGGTAGGCCATGGCCTAGGCCAGGTTTTGTCCACACCCTTTCAATGTTTGCTTTTGAAATATTTCGTGAAATGCAAAGGATAACCACACTACTGTTCTAGGGCCCCCCCCCCCCAGAAACACCTCAAGTTTCACACCATGTTGCCTTGATAATTTACAGGTTGTGCGCGTAATGTACTTCCTAAACTGGTTTATTTTAAAACAAAAAAAAGCAGTAGCTCTTGCCACAATAGTAAATACACACATGACGACTTGTATTAATTTATTTAAGATAAACCTGAAAGAACCGCTGCATGACATTTTTGTAGCATGAAGAGCATTCATTTGATTACCGACAGGAACCTATCGTACGAGAAGAAAAGCTCTTAACTCGAACACTTACCATGCGTCGTCCGCCATCTTGGATATACACTTGCCCTTGACGAGCCCATAATGCAATGCAGTGATCCCAGAGTGCAAATTCGCTGGTTGTACCGCGAAAGGACTACAACTTTCCCGCCATTTCTCACCAATTGACCCGGTTAGTTCCGAAGAGAGAAGGTTTAGGATCGTGACTTGTCGTCTTCTTTCGTACAATTTACGAGCCTCGTTACGAGTTGTTTGTCAATATCTCGAATATCTCGTCGTCTGTCGTGTTTTTCTTCTTCTCCTGAATTTCACATGGTGCGTGAACCTGACGTAACTACGTTGAGAGTGGTGACTGTGTTTTTCGTTAGGCCAAAGAAAGGTAAAGCATTTCAGGTTTGAGCAAGGTAAGCGTAAATTATGGTGTAGATAAGTTACGATACTTTGTTAACTCAGTTCGTTATGAGGCTACAGAATCTTCCTGAAAATACGAATTTCAGAACGTCAAAATGGACGTTCATTACGAAGCGATTGTCAGTTCGAATTTAACTTACGACGTAGGACTATCTAGATATATCTGACTTCTTTAACGGTTATCTGTAAAGCATCCCTAATGTAATTTTATAACAGAGATCAATATATACGATGAGGTGATTAAACAATAAGTGCTTTTTCGCGAGCGTTGCTTGAATGGGCGACTGATTAGGCTACGTGCAAGTCATTGTTTTGATTATGTTGTATCTCAAAATTATTTTAACGTAAATGTTTCGAACTGTTAATCGGGAATTGTGCGTGCTTAGTGAAATTGAACATGTTGAGAGTCTATTTCAAAACAGCTGAGATTACTGCACTGACAAATTCACATGTACATCTAACCTTCGTGCATAAAAATTATCTTACGATCATGTGGAATTGATAGAAGTGGTTTCACTGCATCAAAACCTACAATTCCCGGACGAGTTCAGGTTGATATTTAAATTAATGTAATTGAATTTGACTAATTATATAGATGTGAAAATGTTTTAATAGCTTCTTTGATGTGGTTCCCATGTCTAACGAGTTTGTTATTTTGCCTGAGATGCCTTCGATTTGATAAACATCGTAAACCTAATAACAATTTATGAATATATTTGTTTTAGAAACTCGAAATAAAATTTTGGGAAAAGGAATCGGTGAATCACAATGTATTCAGGTAAGCGTTTAATTAACTATTTTTCATCTCTGAAGTATGTGTACTCTATAATTCAAGTTGAAACAATATATAATTATCTCTCTTTTACTGGGCAGGAGGTCTGTATTGTAAATTGTAAATATGTACCAGCAAGTTTGACTGTTTAATCTACAAAATGCTTTTTTGGGGAACATCAAGCCTTCTTTGATCATGTAGAGTGACTCGACTTGTGTTTGGAAACTAATACCCTTAGGGAAGAAGCATTGAACACATGTCTAAAACATTGTGCCTTTCTGAAAAACAATATGCACCAAAAACATTTACCGGATGAGGGTAATTTTTACCCAAATTGACCAATCAGAGTGTTTTGTTTCTTTCAGTTTACTGCCGGGTAAAGTTTACCCTACTGGGGTAAACTTACCATTAGCAATTCACTCGTTAGAGCCCTTCTATGGGCTGTATCGACGCAAAATAATTACATTCTTTCAATTGTGCCTTCTTAGAATCGATATTCACGATTTGGAGTTGAAAAGGTGCAAAACCAATCAGCTTATATCTAGGATGGCGCGCTTTTGGATTTGTCGGGATTCAAAAATTGACACGGCTATGTTTGCAAAGTCATGTTATTTTTACCTTTATGATAAAATATTGTTGACATGAAGGTGTTTTATTGACAGGTTTTAGGTGACAAGGGACGCTTTCCATTCAGCAAAAATCACGGGTTCAAAATGTCGGTATATTTGCTGCCCGAATGGAACACGTCCGACCATATCCAAGAGGGTACACTCAAAACATATTCCCAAATTTTCGAAAACTTATCCTGGAACTTTTCCCGTTCCATTCGATTTCTGACCGGAAATCTTGAAAGTTTTGGTCAAACGGAAAGCGCCCACCGTGACACATGTAATCTTTAACCATTTTGGTGACACATGTAATCTTTAACCATCTTGGTGCCACGTCACACTCTGAAACCTGCTGAGATGTTTGTTGATTCCACGAAAGAGGAATCAACAAACATCTCAAGATTGTCACTGTAGCCTAAACCATTTTTAAGTTCTGGAATTATTCTAGGTATAAAATTTCATATTGGAGAACGAGGTGACGAGTGTGTACGGCGCTTTCTAATTGCCATTGTTTTTTACTTTCTTTTGTTGACTGCTCGGACAATAGTCTAAATAATAGAATAACTGGTAGTTTCAATGTCAAAGTGGGTGCTGGCGTCAGAGCTTGAAGGAAATACTGATAAAACGACTTGAAATTAACGGTATAATACAGGTTGGTGTGGCTTTTTAAAAGAGAATTACGATTTTTCCAACTTGTTCAGTTTTAAAGGGCTTTTGTGAAACAACAACAGAGCCCCCTAAATTTTTTTTCTTGAGTTAAGAAAAGAATGTTTACTCTGAATGGCACCATTTTTTACTAACACTTCACTGCTGCTGAATGCACTGACAAAAAAATATTTCCATGAAGTAGTACTTGATCGATATCTTGGCAACTCCACTCGCGAATTGGCAAAAATTGTTCGCATAATAGAGCAGCCAAACACATAAAAATCTCTTGTCGTCTAAGAGTCATAACTTTAACGCGGATGTTTTCTTTGCTGCATGACGAGACAGCAAGATTTTTACATGTGTCACGTTTTCTGCGAGCGAAACGCTGCGCACCTTACATTACAGTTTAAATTGTTGATTGTTCTATCGATTTCGTAAAGAAAAGGAATTTTGGAAAGGACATTTTTGTGGAGGCTCAATGATCCATCATGATCTTCCAAGTTATGCTGCTAAAGTCGCCGGATAGAACGCTTTAATTAGATTACACGTCTGATACTTTGATACGTGAGCGTAGATTACTTAGTTCGATAAGTACGCTCTCGAATTCGCAAGAAACACTCTTCGGAAAATCTGGAAGTGAAGATTTTTAGAAAGTAGTTTCCATCACGAATACATCGAAGAGTTTTGCGACTACATCAGAAGTAAAATGTGACAGCACTTTCTGCAATATTCGAGTAGTTTCTCATGCAGGAAGGAAGAAATGGCTAAACACACATGGTTTCTTTGGTGCGTGACGTGGCACCAAGATGTTTACAGATTACATGTGTCCATAGTTAGTATGTGTCACGTTTTTTCCGAGTGAAATGCTGTGCATCTTACATTACAATTCAAAATGTTGACTGTTTTATCGATTTTCTTTAAGAATGGAAAGAAAAGGAGGACATTGTCATGGCATTCCAATGATCGATCGCGAGTGTGTAAGTTCGATTCTAACTAGGTCGCTAACGTCAAGAAGACGCGCGCTAGGATTGCTGCAGGATTATATTACACGCCGGATTTGCTATTGTATAAACTTTTCACCTAAAACCTGTCAATAAAACACCTTCATGTCAACAATATTTTATCATAAAGGTAAAACAAACATGACTTTGCAAACATAGCTGTGTCAATTTTCGAATCCTGACAAATCCAAAAGCGGGCCATCCTAGATATAAGCTGATCGGTTTTGCACCTTTTTCAACTCCAAATCGCGAAATTCGATTCTAAGGAGGCACAATTGAAAGAATGTAATTATTTTGCGTCGATACAGCCCATAGAAGGGCTCTAACGAGCGAATTGCTAATGGTAAGTTTACCCCAGTAGGGTAAACTTTACCCGGAAGTTAACTGAAAGAAACAATTAAAGCACTCTGATTGGTCAATTCAGGTAAAAATTACCTTTATCTGGTAAATGTTTCTAGTGCATATTGTTTTTCATAAGGGCACAATGTTTTAGACATGTGTTATTGGCTTTATTTTTTTATTACCTTAAATGTTTTCACTTGTCATTTTTACTTTTAACTTGTTAATGACGTGAAGCAAGGTCATATCATTTTCAAGAATATTTTAACAATAATTTTGATAATTTTATTGGTTTGTGTATTTCGATAACGTTCTAGCGTTGAACTTTGCTTTCCTGCTAGCTCTCTACTCACAAAGTTCCCAGATGTACTTGTTAATGTGACACCTTTGGCTTAGAGTGCTGCTTTCCTTCCTTTCTTGGTTACAATCTTACCTTTTGATACTAAACAAAAATGAAAAAAGCTCCTGGAACATGCTAATTTAAAGTTAGTCCACTTATAAAAACGAGTGTGTATGGAAAACATTGCTTAGGTCATGAACATGGTGTTTGCAGTCAAGTTTATAGAAGAATGTTCAAATGTCACTCTCGTAGGAAAACATTAAATGCTACTGTGTATACTCTACTAAGTTCAGTGCAGACTATAGTCAGCTTTGGAAGCTTGGTAATCTTGCAGAATCTCCTCAACGGTTTCTAGGCTATATAAAAGGTACAGGAATGGGCCAACCTCTGGTGGAGATCCTGCTACTGGAACACGATTCTCTTGTTTAGACATGAACACAGTTTTCTTTTGATTAGTCTGGGGTTCAGCATGTTGAGATCAAACTCTCTGGTTTTCAGGATCTTGCAAATGAAGTGGGTTTACCAGTATGTGCTGAAGGTTTGGCTTGTACTGAATTCTTGTGGTGCAGGAGGACCATTTTACCACTTGATACCCATAGCACAATATCACCTCATACAACAGCTTGTTTTCTTACTTCTTCTCTAACAGAGCAGTGTCTTCTTCCTTTACGTCTTGGTCTCTAGCTTGAAATCTATTTTGAACATGGTGTTTTTTAGACTTACAAACTTAATCACTTACTTCCCTTTCCTCTTCTTATGGATCAACAAGCTCTGGCATTTTCGTCACTGTCACAGTGATAATTTTTCTCCTAAAAATCAACTCATTCCTGTTGTTGAATGTGGTGTTGACAGCTAGGCAAGGAGAAACTTATTCATCTCTATATTCTCCAACTCTTTCCTTCTGCTAAAGCTACTCTAATTGATTTCAACAATGATCCATTTTCCCTTTCTACGTCATGGGTGGCTCTTGGCCAAGCAAAAATTTTGAAGCTGCCCAAGACTTGACATTAAGATGGGCCTATTTTTCTACATCCACACACTGTAAGTCTACTCATATCACTCGCAAATGGTCAGGGGATAGATTGTGAGTAGCATAGCTAATCACATTGCAGCATGCTTGTAGATTTAAACTAAGTTAAAATGTGCAATGTACAGTACACCAAATGCACTGAATTTGCGGGATGAATATATGGAACAATGTTAATGCCCTTTTTTCTCTTACTCTGGCCAAAACATGCTTGGTTGGTCAGAAACACTGAGATGTGAAATCAGAAACCTATGTACAGCAACAAAGTCACAGGACTATTTGCCAAACTCCAAATGTTAATAAGCTATGAACTCTACAGCTATATACCTACCTGGGGATGATAATGTTTTAAAGAGAAAGGCTTGTTTATTTGTTTATTACTGCAAACACAGCAATGTTTTTAGACCTTTTTAAGAATTATTTTATGAATCCACAATTTTTGTTTTTGTTTTTGTTTATAATTGATTTAAACAGGATCCCTTTGATAACAATACTTAAATGCACTGAAGGGTCACACTGTATAGATATTTATTATTATCATTTTTTTACCAATGTGTTAGAACATTATGGTGAGTAATCTATGAAACTCGTATGTTGCATTTCTACTAAAGGGCTTACATCATTGGTCAAAAGGCCATCCAGTTCCCTAAAGGAAAAGTTAGAGGCTCGGTTAGAATCACACAAAGACTCCATGGATATCCTTGCGATGGTGTTAAGAATTGATGTAACCCAAGGAAGGACAGTTCGAGAGGTTATTGCCATTGCTGAAGAAAAAAATGGAGAACTGTTTCTTGTTACATGGAGGTTCATCTTTGAACTTCTTGGATTAACAAAAGATTTTGAGGAACTTGTTGATGCTGATCACTGGCCAATGACAGATCCAATTAAGACATTGGAAAATCCTCTACCAGATCAGTATCCAAGAGATAGTAATCATACCACCCACCACAGAAGTCTGCATGAGTATGCACAATACAGCAACAAGCCTGAAGAGCCTCTCTCAAACAAATTCAAGGAGCCAAGGCTTAAGAATGCTGAAGGTTATGCATATTTACATTCAATTTTGGACTTAACACATCATAGAACGAGTAAATATTCTTAATATGTTTTGTTCTGAAGTTTCTCTCGTGGTCTGTTAGGTGACTAGCGTGGTATAAATGAAATATATGTAGATTTTATTATCTGGCTCAATGCATCAGAAAATCATATTAAAATCTGCTGCAATTTTGCTTTCTTCATTGGAGGGAGGTTTGGGTGTGAGGGGGCTGGTGATTTGGCTTGCTTCAAACAAAAAAAAACATATTAATGCTTAACCCTTTAACTACCAGATGTGATTAAAGTGTAACTCTTCCCTACATTATCCATACATTATCCTGCAAACAGAGTATGAAAATCATGTTCAAAATTATCAGCCGAGGTAGAAGTTGTCATCTTGACTTAACACCAAATTCTTGGAACTAATTGTTAAGGAAATGTGCAGCACCCCTAGAGGGGAGGATTACTAATCAGATGTTAAGAGTTGAGGGGTAAATGGCTCAGTAGGCCACTCTTTAGTATTACTTTTCACAGATTGAAAATGGAAGACTAGGATCATTTACCAGAGACCAGGGAGGGTTGAGGGGTTGCTGTCAGTCGCAGGATTTAAGTGTTGGCATGAAAAAATAGGGTAAACTTAGAGCAATTAAGCATCTTTTATTACTATCCAACTACACTCCATAGAGTAGAAAGAACGCTCAAGACGGGTACAAATAGCAGGCAGTATTCATACTCCAGAGAACTGGTCAGACAGGTTTTCTTGCATCATGCAAGCAATGAATTGGATTGAAGTTACAAAAACAACTGGGGAACAGTTTCAATTATTTTTCTGATGCCTAACAGTCAGAATGGCTGGTGAATATTGATCCAAGTTTATAAGATAAATGAAACAAAGGAAAGCACTTAGACGACAATGAAATTTCATCATTTATTGCAGAAAGTAGGAACAGCTACAAGACAAAAGCCATTAGATGACAATGACATTTCATCATTTATTGAAGACAACAGAAACAGCAATACAACAATGCCCCACTTCCTTTCCACTTTGCATACTTCTGATACACACTCCCCATAAATAAATATCTGTGAAATTTTCTGGCACTGAAATAAACAATTAAGCATGTTGGATAATAAATAATTCATCAGACATTTTGGTGTGTCATATTGCTGAGTATTTTTACTCGTTATTTGTATTTTGACTTTGACGAGCCCATAGGGCTTGTCAAAATATGGCACAACTTGTAAAAATACTCAGTGATACCACACAACAAAAGGTCTAATAAGATGTATTTATTATAATTGCTTCCTGGTTTTCTTAGAATTAACTTCAAGATTGCAATCTGGGTCAGGAGGAACTGTAGAGGAGAGTCAGAAGACTAGATCTTCATCCCTGAATTGGCCAGAGCAGAGTTTGCCTCCACCCTCAGAAGACAACCTGAGTCACAAAACTTGGAAACAAACTACTGTTACTGTGGAAGTGAGAGATGATGATGGAAAACCACCACCCTCAGAAGATAATCTGAGTCACAATACTTGCAAAGAAACTACTGGTACTGTGGAAACAAGAAAGGATGATAGGAAACATCATGATCCACAAGTTGATAAAGCTAAAGAAAGAAAAGTTTCAGATGGGCAGGATTTGCAGCAAATTCAGAATGATGACTCGCCTTTTTCATCACCAGCCATTTTACCTGTCCTTGTAGTCCCTGCAAGCCAGTTGGAACAGAGCACTGGAAATGACTCCAGGTGTTTAACATGGCAGGTCAACTCAGATCATGCTGAGCTCAAAGCCCCTGAAAGCCAGTGCCAGCAGGCAGTGGCACCAGACTTGGGTGAAGGTATAGATGAAGAGGACAACAGTGGCTCAGCTTCTCAGGTTGACACAATTCCAAGTTCTGTCTACTCAATGACCTCAAGCAGAGGATCAAGCACTGGATCAAGCACTGGATCAAGACCAGTCACCCACGAGAGAGCAAATATCCCTGTGGGCCTTGTTACAGTTCAGCAGTCACATCTGAACCCTTTGGCTGGACAGGAAAGGGTTAGTGAGGTGCTTGGAGAAACTGGTAGGCCTTCTGAAAATGATGATACCTTTGGGAACAGTGATGATCTTCAGCAGGTAAGTTATCTTATTAGTGGCTTGGTACTGTTTTTGCTTTGCTGTCAGTGGTGTTCTACTAAATATCATGTGCAGTGTTTACCATGTCCTGTCTATTTGGAATTATCTAGCTTTTGTTGTAATCAGGATCTAAACCTTTACCTCATTGACTATCTCAACTTTCTTTGTCAGAAGTATCTATTGATTGATATGTGTCATTCCCTTTTACCAGATTTGTCCTTTTCAGCTCAGGGACATTGTGTTCTTAATCCAGGTAGATTCTACTCCAATCTATTATGCATGTATTCAGAGTATGTCATAGTGAGTGATGTTAAGGTAAATTAACCCCTTCAGGCAGCTGGTATGTAAAATTCTTAAGTCAATACACCAACAAGACCCCATGAATCTATAAAACGAAGATCCTCATTAAAACGCTTTGTCAGACGCCAATTAACGCGAAATCAAGGGAGTCTTCGTTTTGTAGAAAAGACCCTGTGAATCTATAAAACGAAGACCCTTGCTAAAACGCTTTGTCAGGCACCAATTGACGCGAAATCATAGGGGCCTTTGTTTTCTGTTTTAAAAAGGACCGTGTGAATCTAAAAAATAAAGACCCTTGCTAAAACTGTTTATAAAAATTACATATATTTTGTAAAGGAAGTTCAGTTCTGTGCATATTTGCATGACTTAAAAATGATCCTTAATTGACTGAATAATTGACTGAATAGGCCTTATACATTAGGTCATGTGTTCATATTTCGCTAAGCTTTGTTTTAGCGAATGATTATCAACCCTCTGCCAAATTTTGTAAGCGAGCTTGTAAAACGAGACACTCCGACAGAAAAATTATAAAGTACCTTTTCTTTCTCCTGTAGTTGCTGTTTATAGAATGATAGCCCTGTAAATGAAGGTAGCAGTCATTTTTTTCCAGTATGAATTAGTTCCTCGTATATTCTAGCTTATGTCATTAGTGAGGAGAACACACGTGCCTGTCTACGTCAGTACAAATATGTTACAAGGGATTTTAATCTCAAACTGCAGTTAGATAATTAGCACATCATTGTTTACTTTGGTTTTGTTAATGTTCTTTAAATAGAAAACAAGATATAACAGTTTGTTAATTCTATCAGGAATTGAAGACATTTTCCCTGTGTTTAGTTTCTATAATTCCAGAATTGAATAGCCACAAATAAACAATATTTGATTCTTTTCGCATCAAACTTTCATTGCCAAAGGGAACTATTCAATCTAGGGTATTTGTTTTGCATATTCACACGGTCATTTCTACATATTAAACAAAGACCCAATGATTTCACGTCAGTATTGGTGTCTGACAAAGCATTTTAGCGAGGGTCTTTAATTTATAAATTCACGGGGTCTTTTCTACCAAAACAAAGACCCCCTTGATTTCACGTTAATTGGCGTCTGACAAAGCATTTTAGCGAGCATCTTCGTTTTATAGATTCACGGGGTCTTTTCTACAAAACAAAGAACCCCCTAGTCTTCATTTTTCGGTCTTCGGTCTTCGTTTTGGAGACACCCGTTCGCAAAGCAGACTTGCACAGGAGAACACTGAAAAGGAAACATCCCACAGGCAGCAAACAGTAAACTGTTTATTAAACATATTACCTGCACATTGCAAAATTATTTGAAGGAAGGTGAACACAATTGTCTCCATATGGTGGAAAAATATCCTCACATGTTTTCTCAAAGCTCACAGTCTTCCTCAAGCTTCTCTTTTGGAAAACTGTTCTCTTCTCTGAACAGAGAATGTCCACAGACAAATATCTGGGCATATTTTCACACCTGTGGAAGCTATTGTTTATATTTGAATATACTATGTTGCTTCCATGTGAAATAACTTGTCATCAAATATTTTTGATAATAGTTTAATGTTGATGAAGTGAAAAGAAGCAAAAATCCTGATTGAACTATTATGTATCAATTATCAAACACTGGCTTTGATATTACTCTGTTTTCCTCAGAGCCTAAGGGAGAGGTCTTCAGAACTTGCAGCATGCCAGCTAGAGCTACAGGTAAAGTTGTTAATACTATAGCCATAACATACTAGATATCACTTCAAGTTTGAAATTTTTGCAAAATACACTTCTAGGAAGTGTTGACTGAGGTTGTTACTCTGTGACTGATTGTAGCCTCACCAGGTGGCAAAAGGAATCTTTTATCTATGATGATACCATGTTGATAGTTGGAATAGTATCATTTTATTTACATCCTTTTAATGCAGGAGTTACAATTATATTACTTTTTAATGTAGCCACAATTTTACATGCCAAGGATTATGACTTAAAAGCTGAGCCCTTAACAGAAATGGTGTTTTGATCTCTTTTTTTTTTATCCACTCTAGCAAATTGCTGAAGTATGATTTCTTGAGAGTAATGGTGTGGTAACTTATAAGTGTATTGCAAAGTGTGGCATTTTTTTAAATACAGCTAATTAGAATTGATTGCAATCAGATTTGAAAAGGAGGTCTTATTAGTGCTCTTGCAACCAATCATTGTTTATATCTGATTTTAGAGTTGTAGACAGCAGTGTGGTCAGCAACAAGGAGATATCAAAGAGGTATAATTCGAAAGTGTTACTGAGTTAATCAGTGTTCATCACATTGCAAATTTAAAATATATATATATAACACGTGTATAAAACATTGTGCCCTTATGAAAAACAACATGCACTAAAAACATTTATCAGATGAGGGTAATTTTTACTCGAATTGACCAATTAGAGTGCTTTGTTTGTTTCAGTTTACCACCGGGTAAAGTTTACCCTAGTGGGGTAAACTTACCATTAGCAATTCGCTTGTTAGAGCCCTTCTATGGGCTGTATCGACGCAAAATAATTACATTCTTTCGATTGTGCCTTCTTAGAATCGAATTTCGCGATCTGGAGTTGAAAAAGGTGCAAAACCGATCAGCTTATATCTAGGATGGCGCGCTTTTGGATTTGTCGGGATTCGAAAATTGACACGGCTATGTTTGCAAAGTCATGTTTGTTTTAACTTTTATGATAAAATATTGTGGACATGAAGGTGTTTTATTGACAGGTTTTAGGCGTCAAGGGGCGCTTTCCATTCAACAAAAATCATGGGTATAAAATATCGGTATTTTCGCTAGCCGAATGGAACGCGTCCGACCGTATCTAAGAGGGTACGCTCAAAACGTATTCCTAAATTTTTGAAAAACTTGTCGCGGAACTTCTCCCATTCCATTCGATTTCTGACCGGAAATCTCGAAAATTTTGGTCTAATGGAAAGCGCCCACCGTGACACATGAAATCTTTAAGCATCTTGGTGCCACGTCACGCTCTGAAACCTGCTGAGATGTTTGTTGATTCCACGAAAGAGGAGTCAACAAACATCTCAAGATTGTCACTGTAGCCTAAACCATTTTTAAGTTCTGGAATTATTCTAGTTATAAAATGTCATATTGGAGAACGAGGTGACGAGCGTGTACGGCACTTGCTAATTGCCATTGTTTTTTACTTTCTTTTGTTGACTGCTCGGACAATAGTCGAAATAATAGAATAACTGGTAGTTTCAATGTCAAAGTGGGTGCCGGCGTCAGAGCTCGAAGGAAATACTGATTAAACAACTTGAAATTAACGGTATAATACGGGTTGGTGTGGCTTTTTAAAAGAGAATTACGATTTTTCCAACTTGTTCAGTTTTAAAGGGCTTTTGTGAAACAACAACAGAGCCCCCCCAAATTTTTTTCTTGAGTTAAGAAAAGAACGTTTACTCCGAATGGCACCATTTTTTACTAACACTTCACTGCTGCTGAATGCACTGACAAAAAAATATTTCCATGAAGTAGTACTTGATCGATATCTTGGCAACTCCACTGGCGAATCGGCAAAATTTGTTCGCATAATAGAGCAGCCAAACACATAAAAATCTCTTGTCCTCTAAGAGTCATCACTAAACCGTTCAAGACCTTGATGAATACTTCCACAAGCAATTAAAGACATCTATTTTAAAATCTAATCTCGTCTATGGTGCCCTTGATTTCGAGCAGAGCAGGACGGCTGTCTACCGATATTTCCACGTGCATTTTACGTGATGTCATCACAAACATCCCGGATATACAACACGCAATCGACTGCACATGTCTCCGATCTAACATCTTGATGAAAGCAATATACCTTCGCGGGTGTCTTTCCCAAGAGAAATTGTCTTTGAGGCGCCAAAGTGGACAAAAATGTCATTTAGCAATTTTTCTTTCCAATTATATAAATATGTTCTAAACTCAAGATTTTTGTCCTAAGTTTACATATTAGATGCTAACTTAGTGAAATATTCATGCTCTTTTTCGCGTTTATTTTCTAAACTCTTCAGTTTCATTCTAATTGCAAAGAAAATGCGTTACAAGTACGGAAAAAATTATTCTAATTGAAACGTGTTTCAGATGTTCTAATGTTCTTATTACATTATATTTTGAAAAAAAAAGTATGCTAATATTGTTCTTTTCATGCCAAGTTTGAAAAAAACTCTGCTCATAAGAATGAAAAAAAACATGGCAATTGAAAAAAATACCTGGCAATTGAAAAAAAGTGTTCTAATTAGTATGCAAATTTATGCCAAAAGCATCATAGACGTTGAAGGTCGATTTTGTGCCAAACGTTTGCCATTTTTCTTTAGGTTGACTGAGTTATTAATGGCGAGAAACGGGAAATTAATGCATCCGATCTGCGGAAAGCTATTAGCAAAATCAGTGAAGCTGGTCGACTTCTGGCTCCGCTGAAAGTCTCTGAAGCTCATGGTTTACATTCCTCGATGGAGCGATGGATTGAGGGTCGCTCACCTCACTGTTTACGGTCGGTCTGTTTACGTGTGGAACTTCATGGCTCCATGTTGATAATTCTTCAAACGTATTTGAAGTCAGCGGAGCCAGAAGTCGACCAGCTTCACTGATTTTGCTAATAGCTTCCCGCAGATCGGAACGGGATGCAGGGTGTTCCTTCAATAAGAGAAATAAGCAATATATATTAATAATAAACTGGAGCATTTTTATTGTTGGAAAAAAAGGTTCTATATACCCATGCAAGAAGAGATTAACATCAGCATACACACATACAAGCATACAAGCATACAGCATACCGCCGCCTGGTTAGCTCAATTGGGAGAGTGCCGGACTGCCGTGCGTGAGGTCAAGAGTTCAATACCGGCCGGACCAACACTCAGGGTCTTAAAATTAATTGAGAAGAATATCCTTCCTTTCTTTAACTGAAGCGAACTCCTCGGTTGATTTAGTTTAATCACAACGATGAAACAGATCTACAGGATAAATCACAAAATCCAAACACTAAGTAATGCAAACAATTAAGCTAAACGAAACACAATATCATAGACTTACGGTAATAAGTTCAATTCGCAAGATCTATTGAAGATGCACATGAGTTTTAGCGTCCGAAATGACCTGGCTGACTACCACAGGTCAGCGGTCCTAGCGAGTCCTCAGTATGTAGCCAGCAGTAGTCCCATCATCCCCCCCAGTCCGAGAACCGAGAAGGGTACAATGTATCGCGTCGTTTGTAGGACTCAAGTGACCCATTGTCCTGTTTCGGGTTCGTACCGTTTGGGTGGCCGTGTGAAGCGGCGAGGACGTGTAGCGGGTTCGGGCGGCAGTTGAGGTGGAGTAATGGGCGTTGGCGAATTGTCAACAGCAGCTGCTGGTAACTGGGGGTCTTGGGGCTGTATGTCGGGAACGGGGCTGTTATCCTGTGCTGGGGCGAGGGGTGACATCGGTGCTGGGTCGGGGACCGCAGTTGGTACGTTGAGCTTTGCTTCATTCGACGACGACCATGATTACGTGATCATCTGTTTCATGAAGCGAACTCCTCGGTTGATTTAGTTTAATCACAATGATGAAACAGATCTACAAGATAAATCACAAAATCCAAACACTAAGTAATGCGAACAATTAAGCTAAACGAAACACAATATCATAGACTTACGATAATAAGTTCAATTCGCAAGATCTATTGAAGATGCACATGAGTTTTAGCGTCCGAAACGACCTGGCTGACTACTGCAGGTCAGCGGTCCTAGCGAGTCCTCGGTATCTAGCCAGCGGTAGTCCCATCATTAACATTTAGAAATGGTTAGATATTCTAGTCTTCTCGGATAGGGATGAATAAATGGAGGTCCCGTCTCCTGCAGGGTTGGGGTAGTAGACGTTAATTTCCCACGCACGAGATTACTCTATATACCCATGCAAGAAGAGATTAACATCAGCATACACACATACAAGCATACAAGCATACAAGCATACAGCATACTGCCGCCTGGTTGGCTCAATTGGGAGAGCGCTGGACTGCCGTGCGGGAGGTCGAGAGTTCAATACCAGCTGGACCAACACTCAGGGTCTTAAAATTAATTGAGAAGAATATGCTTCCTTTCTTTAACATCAAGAAATGGTTAGATGTTCTAGTCTTCTCTGATAGGGACGAATAAATGAAGGTCCCGTCTCCTGCAGGGTTGGGGTAGTAGACGTTAATTTCCCACGCACGAGATTACTGTGTGATGGATGTCCTCCCTGGGGTGGGTTGGGTGGGTAGGTGAAATAGCTACGGACTAAACACGTCTGCCAGAGGCACCTGTCTGATTTCAACCTTAAAAAAAATTGTAACTTAACACGTATGTTGTTTAGAGAAATAGAGACCTTTACCTTAAGTTATTACTTCAAGTTTTAAATTTTTATTGCAAAATACATTTGCACAAGTTTTTGGGTTATTTATTTATGACTGATTGTAGCTTATAAGGTGGCAGAATAAATCTTTTTATCTATGCCACCCAGGAAATGCATTCCAATATGGAAAGCAATGGCAATGATCCCAGGTTAATAATTGGAATAATATCATTTTATTCCTATACTGTAAGCGAGCCTCATTTCTTTTTCAATAGAGCTACATTTCACATCCCAAATTATGTGGCTTGAGGATTAAGCCCATGCAGTACAGTAGTGGTGTTTTTTATTTTGTTTTGTTCGTTTTTACATCAGTTAAATTTTCTAGCCGTTGTTTGGCCTCAATTTAGCTGAACCTTTTATCTAAACATTTAACTACTTCATCAGAAGTAGAAACAGTTATGCACTATCAATTGGGTGGCTAATATCAAACTGAATCTCGCATTTTTCAGTTATGTGATATGAAAGATCAAGAGATTGGGCGACTTGCACAGGTGTGTGCAATTTTTTTTAGATTTTGATCCTGATAATTTATATGTTATTAAAGTTTGTCAATGACAACACACATACTTAAGGGAAACTTTGAAGCTTAACATATGAGTAATCTGCTTTATTTGTATTTAGCTGTGTGATCAGAAAGACCAGGATAATGAAAGACTGACAGAGGTAAATTTGTCAAAATTTTATGCAGGGTGTTCCTTCAATAAGAGAAATAAGCAATAGATATTAATAATAAACTGGAGCATTTTTATTGTTGGAAAAAAAGGTTCTATATACCCATGCAAGAAGAGATTGACATCAGCATACACACATACAAGCATACAAGCATACAAGCATACAGCATACCGCCGCCTGGTTAGCTCAATTGGGAGAGCGCCGGACTGCCGTGGGGGAGGTCGAGAGTTCAAACCGGCCGGACCAACACTCAGGGTCTTAAAATTAATTGAGAAGAATATGCTTCCTTTCTTTAACATCAAGAAATGGTTAGATGTTCTAGTCTTCTCTGATAGGGACGAATTAGTGGAGGTCCCGTCTCCTGCAGGGTTGGGTTAGTAGACGTTAATTTCCCACGCACGAGATTACTGTGTGATGGATGTCCTCCCCTGGGGTGGGTTGGGTGGGTTAGTGAAATAGCTACGGACTAAACACAGCTGCCAGAGGCGCCTGTCTGATTTCAACCTTAAAAAAAATTGTAACTAAACACGTATGTTGATTAGAGAAATAAAGACCTTTACCTTAAGTTATTGCTTCAAGTTTTAAATTTTTATTGCAAAATACATTTGCGTAAGTTTTTGGGTTATTTATTTATGACTGATTGTAGCTTTATAAGGTGGCAGAATAAATCTTTTTATCTATGCCACCCAGGAAATGCATTCCAATATGGAAAGCAATGGCAATGATCCCAGGTTAATAATTGGAATAAAATCATTTTATTCCTATACTGTAAGTGAGCCTCATTTCTTTTTCAATAGAGCTACATTTCACGTCCCAAATTATGTGGCTTGAGGATTAAGCCCATGCAGTACAGTAGTAGTGTTTTTTATTTTGTTTTGTTTGTTTTTACATCAGTTAAATTTTCTAGCCATTGTTTGGCCTCAATTTAGCTGAACCTTTTTCCTAAACATTTAACTCTGTGATCTATGTCAAGAGGGCCGATACCTAAAAGTGGAAGGACATTTATTTACTTAAATCAACCCTCTTATAGAGGAAGCATGAAGCCCACTGATTTTGTGGTTCCAGAAAATATCCATACCCCCCCCCCCCCATGGAAGACTTTTTGATTTGCACCCCCTACTCTTCAGGATTTTCCGTTCCAGGGGTCTTTGATAACCCCCCTCCCCCCAGGAATTTCCAGAATTTTAATCGGGGACTTCTTACCACCCTCGAAAATTCAAAGCGGTTTTTGTACTTATAAAAAGAGAAAGTGAATACTAAGTTGGTTAGGTAAATGTGGTAGAATTTTATTACAACACTGAAAACATTAAGGTTAACTTTAATAAAAATATAATGCTTTGTTGAGCTTATACTGTTAGCTTCTTCACCATCATTTTGGCAAATCATATCCATGTTGCTTTTATGTAAGATTATAAGCTTAAACATCTGGGTTGCAAAATTTAAACTGATTTAAAACGTCAACTGTTCCATGTACATTTTCGTGCTAACTCTGATGAGAATGTTTCACTCGCTTAAACAACTTTGCAAATGATATCGATAGTAAATACAACAGAAACTTACAAGGTTCCTTTGTCCACACATTTTGTCACTTCCAAGTTGATTCTTATTTAAAGACTGAAAACTTCACTGGCACACACATGTTAACTAGGTTTCGTGAACATCGTCACAATTTACAACAGTAGCTAGGTAGCCGGGCCTTCTGAAGGTCGAGCAAGAAATGGGAACGAAAGTACTCCAACAACCATGAATAATGATAATCACAGGCAGCCCCAGCTCACTACTAGAAAAGCGGACGTGACTCTTACCGTGTTGTGCAACGTTTTATATTTATAAAGGTTTGTATGGGATGTTATCGGTTTGCCTTAAAAGAGAGAAAAAATTCCTTGTTTTGAAATAAAATGGACTTACCTTATTACCTTGTTGTTTTCTTTGTTGATTCCTAGCATCTCAGGCCATTTTGAAGCGTTTTCAGCGAGTTAGCGCTCTGTTGGTGTTTTAGCAGTTGAACACCAACATAGCGCTAACTCGACGAAAACGCTTCAAAATGGCCTGAGATGCTAGGAATCAACAAAGAAAACAACAAGGCAATATGGTAAGTCCATTTTATTTCAAAACAAGACATTTTTTTCTCTCTTTTAAGGCAAACCGATAACATCCCATACAAACCTTTAGAAATATAAAACGTTGCACAACACGTTAAGAGTCACATCTGCTTTTCTAGAAGTGAGCTTGGGCTGCCTGTGTGATAATATTTGATTCTGTTCCTAGCTTTGGGAGGTCTTAGCAATAGCTAACTCAAAGAAAAACAGAAACATTAAAGCTTATAATGTTAACTTTATCTCAATGGCCAGGAGAACTGACTTTTGTTTCAAAACAACGTATGTATGTGAGTATGTTTTTGTGCTTCAGATCAATCGTATGTTGCTTTTAATGTTTTGTACGTGGTTCATCACCCTTTGGAAAAGTAGTTTACCACGAAACCCCCCTACCCCTCCGAAATTACTGCCCTTGAACTCCTCCTCCCCCTCAGAATTTCCAATGATCTTCCGTGAGGGGGGGGTATGGATATTTTCTGGAACCACACATTGCATAAAACTGTGGTTTGGGTTAGACGTCGTGTAAATGAGCGGCCAAAAGTTTCCATGTTGTCATGAGGTGAAAGTGTTGGGACTTAGAACATGTTGAGCAATTTGTTTTCAGTTGCAAATTGAATGATTGCATGAGTACTCAAGACAAATAAAGTTGGTTGTTTCATAAGGACACACTTTCTTGTAAATAGAATCAAAATTAATTATAGACAGAGCATGTAGAAATGCAACAAGGGGTAGTAAAGAGAATGGGATCTTACCATTTATGTCCAGAAATGCACGCAGTAAAGAAAATGGCAGATTTGATGAAATTTTGTCCAACTAAGTGAATGTTCATGGATTTGATGATTTTGGCAAATTTTAGTCAAGTTTGTTGAAGCGAAATCAGCTTGGTAGAATTGACAATTTTTACTAATTTTATTTAATTCATTGAATTGAAATCAGTTCAGCAGATTTGACGATTTTTATGAATTTTTGCCATTTTTGTGACTGTATGCATATCTGGATATATACTACTGTTTAAAAGCTTATATTGTAAAGAAGATTAGTACAATGGACTGGTTTAAAACTAAGAAATGTTTTAATGCTAGGTGAATTATTATTATCAGTGCATGATAGAAACATAATTATGAATTGCCAGTGTTTATTGTATGGTATTCATTTTGGAAGGTGAGTGATCTATATCTTGCATGGTTCACATACTTACAGAGTTACACTGTTCAAAACTTTGTCATGCTGATACATTTTTGGTGTAGTTATCACTAAGATATCAACAGAGAGGTCTAAAGTTTGGCTGACATATTTCAAGATTTTTGGTCAAATTCTTTTTGCCATAAAAACTTGAGTACCATGTGATAGCTCTTTGCAGTCAGGTTTTATCAGAATAATCAGTGCAAATTATTGTTAGTTAAAAGACTTAAACTAACAGAGCGTGTTTTATTTTAGGAACTGCGACAGACTGTTGCCGAGGTCCAACAGTTAAAAGAATGTGTTCTTGAAGCGGTACATGTGACGTTGAGGCGTGGAAATGAAAGGTTGTCAAACCAGACGATGACAGAGCTATCAGAAGCTTTTCTGAAACAGGAACTAGACGAGGAAAAACATAAAAGAGCAGAAGCAGAGGAGATCAATAGATGTCTGTCTGAGGTGAGTTTAGTTTTTGGTGATAGAAACTCATTTAGTGTGGTGTTCATTGAATGGAGTTGCAGTTATGGATGTCTTACCATATACACTGTAGAGTCGAATCTATTGTTGACCTTAAGGTTCCAACCACTGTGCTTCTAGTTTTTGAATGAATGAATGAATGAATAACTTTATTAACGTGTCAATCGTTCTAGCTTTTACAAGTAAAAACTAATTGGGGACACCTACTACGTAAACTAAACTAATAATTATGATGATAATAAGAAGAAAAACTATATACAAACAATATAAAATTGATAAAAGTAAGTTTTACATAACTCACAATTTTCACAATTATTTTTCGATATAACATTTGATAGGTCAAGGACTCTGACTTGATTTTTAAATGCAGTTAAAGAGTCAGCCATTTTGATTGATTTGTGGAGCTTCGACCAAATATAATGTCCCTGTACCTTAAGCTATGTCTTCTGTATGTAACCGTGTTGTATCTTGGTAAGGAGAAATCGTCTGCATTCCTAAGATTGTACCTACGTATGCCGCAACTAAAAAGTTCAGAAATATATGGTGGGACTAAATTAGTCTTAACTTTATACATAAATATAGCCATGTCCTGGAGTCTGCGATTACATAATGTTGGAAGTCTTGCTTTATCTAGAAGTGCTTCATAAGTGCTAGCCCTGTCACAGTAAATAGCCCTCATTGCACGCTCCTGCAGCCTCTCAAGCTTTCTCTCGTCTGACAAGCGACAGTGGTGCGATACTATATGAAAATATGTAACTTAGGGTAAAATAAAAGCTTTAAAAATTCTTAATTTAGCTTCAGTAGGCATTAAATTCCTAAACCTTATAAGTTTATGATTATGATTATCAGTGCATGATAGAAACATAATTATGAATTGCCAGTGTTTATTGTATTGTATTCATTTTGAAAGGTGAGTGATCTATATCTTGCATGGTTCACATACTTACAGAGTTACACTGTTCAAAACTTTGTCATGCTGATACATTTTTGGTGTAGTTATCACTAAGATATCAACAGAGAGGTCTAAAGTTTGGCTGACATCATATTTCAAGATTTTTGGTCAAATTCTCTTTGCCATAAAAACTTGAGTACCATGTGATAGCTCTTTGCAGTCAGGTTTTATCAGAATAATCAGTGCAAATTATTGTTAGTTAAAAGACTTAAACTAACAGAGCATGTTTTATTTTAGGAACTGCGACAGACTGTTGCTGAGGTCCAACAGTTAAAAGAATGTGTTCTTGAAGCGGTACATGTGACGTTGAGGCGTGGAAATGAAAGGTTGTCAAACCAGACGATGACAGAGCTATCAGAAGCTTTTCTGAAACAGGAACTAGACGAGGAAAAACATAAAAGAGCAGAAGCAGAGGAGATCAATAGATGTCTGTCTGAGGTGAGTTTAGTTTTTGGTGATAGAAACTCATTTAGTGTGGTGTTCATTGAATGGAGTTGCAGTTATGGATGTCTTACCATATACACTGTAGAGTCGAATCTATTGTTGACCTTAAGGTTCCAACCACTGTGCTTCTAGTTTTTGAATGAATGAATGAATGAATAACTTTATTAACGTGTCAATCGTTCTAGCTTTTACAAGTAAAAACTAATTGGGGACACCTACTACGTAAACTAAACTAATAATTATGATGATAATAAGAAGAAAAACTATATACAAACAATATAAAATTGATAAAAGTAAGTTTTACATAACTCACAATTTTCACAATTATTTTTCGATATAACATTTGATAGGTCAAGGACTCTGACTTGATTTTTAAATGCAGTTAAAGAGTCAGCCATTTTGATTGATTTGTGGAGCTTCGACCAAATATAAGGTCCCATGTACCTTAAGCTATGTCTTCTGTATGTAACCGTGTTGTATCTTGGTAAGGAGAAATCGTCTGCATTCCTAAGATTGTACCTACGTATGCCGCAACTAAAAAGTTCAGAAATATATGGTGGGACTAAATTAGTCTTAACTTTATACATAAATATAGCCATGTCCTGGAGTCTGCGATTACATAATGTTGGAAGTCTTGCTTTATCTAGAAGTGCTTCATAAGTGCTAGCCCTGTCACAGTAAATAGCCCTCATTGCACGCTCCTGCAGCCTCTCAAGCTTTCTCTCGTCTGACAAGCAACAGTGGTGCGATACTATATGAAAATATGTAACTTAGGGTAAAATAAAAGCTTTAAAAATTCTTAATTTAGCTTCAGTAGGCATTAAATTCCTAAACCTTATAAGTTTATGATTATGATTATCAGTGCATGATAGAAACATAATTATGAATTGCCAGTGTTTATTGTATTGTATTCATTTTGAAAGGTGAGTGATCTATATCTTGCATGGTTCACATACTTACAGAGTTACACTGTTCAAAACTTTGTCATGCTGATACATTTTTGGTGTAGTTATCACTAAGATATCAACAGAGAGGTCTAAAGTTTGGCTGACATCATATTTCAAGATTTTTGGTCAAATTCTCTTTGCCATAAAAACTTGAGTACCATGTGATAGCTCTTTGCAGTCAGGTTTTATCAGAATAATCAGTGCAAATTATTGTTAGTTAAAAGACTTAAACTAACAGAGCATGTTTTATTTTAGGAACTGCGACAGACTGTTGCTGAGGTCCAACAGTTAAAAGAATGTGTTCTTGAAGCGGTACATGTGACGTTGAGGCGTGGAAATGAAAGGTTGTCAAACCAGACGATGACAGAGCTATCAGAAGCTTTTCTGAAACAGGAACTAGACGAGGAAAAACATAAAAGAGCAGAAGCAGAGGAGATCAATAGATGTCTGTCTGAGGTGAGTTTAGTTTTTGGTGATAGAAACTCATTTAGTGTGGTGTTCATTGAATGGAGTTGCAGTTATGGATGTCTTACCATATACACTGTAGAGTCGAATCTATTGTTGACCTTAAGGTTCCAACCACTGTGCTTCTAGTTTTTGAATGAATGAATGAATGAATAACTTTATTAACGTGTCAATCGTTCTAGCTTTTACAAGTAAAAACTAATTGGGGACACCTACTACGTAAACTAAACTAATAATTATGATGATAATAAGAAGAAAAACTATATACAAACAATATAAAATTGATAAAAGTAAGTTTTACATAACTCACAATTTTCACAATTATTTTTCGATATAACATTTGATAGGTCAAGGACTCTGACTTGATTTTTAAATGCAGTTAAAGAGTCAGCCATTTTGATTGATTTGTGGAGCTTCGACCAAATATAAGGTCCCATGTACCTTAAGCTATGTCTTCTGTATGTAACCGTGTTGTATCTTGGTAAGGAGAAATCGTCTGCATTCCTAAGATTGTACCTACGTATGCCGCAACTAAAAAGTTCAGAAATATATGGTGGGACTAAATTAGTCTTAACTTTATACACAAATATAGCCATGTCCTGGAGTCTGGGATTACATAACGTTGGAAGTCTTGCTTTATCTAGAAGTGCTTCATAAGTGCTAGCCCTGTCACAGTAAATAGCCCTCATTGCACGCTCCTACAGCCTCTCAAGCTTTCTCTCGTCTGACAAGCAACAGTGGTGCCATACTATATGAAAATATGTAACTTAGGGTAAAATAAAAGCTTTAAAAATTCTTAATTTAGCTTCAGTAGGCATTAAATTCCTAAACCTTATAAGTACTCGTACTTTCCTTGCCTCCTTGGTACAGACATTATTACTACAAACATTATTTTGTCTGCCATTAAGGTGGAAAGTCACGCACCTTACTTTTATGGTGCTGGTCAACTTTTGTTGCTTGTTTTGTGTGCTTTCTTTGTTATATTTCGATCTTCACTGCTCCATTAAGTTGTGGCCGGTCAGGTCTCGAAATAATTTCGCTGTTGGCAAGTTGTCTGGTCAGACTTTTTTTCACTCAGACACAACCCAATATCCTTTAGGTCTTATCTCAATAAATTTAACCCCTTCCCCCCCTTCTCCCTTAATAAAATAAGTGTATTTATCCAACCATATTTAAACCCTAACTTCCTTCTGAATTGAGTTGACCAGATAAAATGTATATTTGACAGGACATTGTTCGTTGATCAGCAGTTATTTTGAGCCTGTGTGTTCCCTCTCAGGTCTACTTTGGTATGGACTTTCCAAATGACAAATGCTATGAAAAGTCCTTATCTTATTTCTTCTTACCATTGATGTATTTCCTATCAGAAATTTTTCCAGCTGCAAGCAATGGTGAATGAATTAATATCAAGGTCAGCCAAACTTGTAGAAGTTCCTTGTAGTGTCCCATCCCCTGATACTGTGCAGGAGAATCTTGTATCAAGCAGCACTGTAAGTTTTAAGTCTCAAGTGTTCATTAACAATAATTAGTACTCACAGTTAGGAAATGTTAAGTCTTCTTTTTTTCTTATGTTTAAGGACTTGACTGTACCTGTAGAAGAAGCTGATGAGGAGAGTGACAATGATGAAGAAGTTTCCTAGGATGCCCTCGATCACTTGTGATTGGTTTGAATATGGAGAGAACATTCAAGCCCTTCCCCCCTCCCCTGTTTCATAGACGGTTAGATCTCTGAGTTCCTTTGTGTAAATACATGTAAGCTATGTTTTAAATTGTATTTGAACCAGTGACATATTGTGATATTTCAGGTTTGTGAGGTCATATGTTGTAAAAAGTAGCCAAAGGTAGATGAAGTTTTAGCAGAGTTATTACATTGTACAACCAACTTTTAGAATAGTTAATAGACGCACTTTTTAAAATTGTAAGGTGAATATTTTTAAACTTGCTGTCAAACAGTGGTGAAGGTCTATTTTAGGTGTTATGAAGAATAATAAGTAGTATTCAAAAAGTAGTTTTTCATATGAAACAGTTGACCTTTTTGTATGTAAAGCTAAGAAGTCAGAAAAAGATTGTAGCTTATGCACGGTTTAGTGGGAAAAAAAATTCATGTCTTCATTTGTGATTTACCAAAGGTTTTTAAAGGTTTTCCTAGAATAATGTATATTTTGTGGCAATCCTTTGGTCGAAGTCTTTCTTAATTGGAATATGTACATATGTTTTTCATAATAATTTATATTTCCCTCTAGATTGTATATTTATGGTAGTATTTATATGCTAAGGTTTTATGATAACTGCACTTTTCTGAATATAGTCTTTCAAAACACTTTTGTAGACTTTCATACTAATAATTTAATGAATTCAATTGATTGTTTTGAGTTCATGACTAAACTCTCTAAAGTGTGCAAGATTTACATTAGATGCAAAATTTTATTGAAAGCTGGTTTTCAGTGCTTCATTCTGTCTTTCCCTGGCCATGGAACAGACTATTAGAGGTGGCCAGATGGAATACAAACAAATATTGAATATATAAATTTGTATTTACTGGTTTATTTGTATCTTACAAATTCATGACATAAGTTTCAATTATTTACATTTTACTCACAAATTGTGGTTGAAATATTGAGTGTTATTTTTATGTTGCAATGAGAGGAATAATTAATGATGATAGCAAGTACTTGAGTAATATATTTATGATGTGCAGTTGTGTGTTCGCAGCCAATAAGTTTTCAGGTTGTCATTCAATTGACTGAGTGTGAGACAAAATGTCACTGTTTCTCTCTCTGTTGCTTGACTTTGAGGAAAGTGATCACAAAAATTAATAATCAGGACATCTTGGGAAGTAAACCAAATGTGAATAGAAATGCATCATTGTACTGACTATTGTAATTCAGTAAAAGTATTGGCCAAAATGCGTGACTGCATATCACGAAAGTTAATAAATTAGTCTTATGAATTATAATAATTAACAGTTCAATGCATTATAATAATTAATAGTTCAAATTTAAATGGTGTAAATGACATAATTTAATGTATGATCAAATACATTTGAGCAGGTGAATGTGTCCTAGCTAGACAAAAATCAAGCATGTGTTAAAACATTAAAAGTCTTTAAAGTTTCAGCCAATGATTAATGTTATTGGGAAGAAATTTAAGTTACTAAAAGTTCTGAACTGGCTGATTAAATAAGCAGTTGTCACAATGTATGGTTGACCAGCTTCGGAAGAGCCACAAACTGTTGTCATCCTCTTAGGAGGGTATTTATGAGAATATTGAGAATACATGGACAGTCCTAAAACATTGACTTTTTTGTTGTTTTGCCATAACACTCCCTCGAATGTATTTAAGGATAAATTATTTAAATCGACTTATTTTATGGGAGAAATTTTCAGAAGATTGTGAAAATTTTACTCTAAATATGCAAATATTTGTGATTCTTTTGGCAGTCATTGGGAACTTTAAATCTATCATACAAATACAATACTATTCCCAAGTGATGTGCTGCTCCTCTACTAAAAAAAGGTGATGATTGTTTGAAACATTTTTGGCAAGTTCTTCAATTCGCCCTACTTTGACAAAAGTACAAGAGGTAAATTTGATACCTGACAATCTATAGTAACAATGGATAAACAGGACAAAAGGACAAAAGGCCAAAAGATATTTAGAAAGCACCTCAGTACACTCTTATAATGGCTCAGGCTCCTAGCCTCAACAGTAGATCCTGGTAGACTATTCCAGTTCCCTACAGTTTGGATTGGAAAATAGTGTTTATATGGATTACACTTTGCTGACTTAACACAGAACTTATAGGGATGATTGATATGGGTTGAATTGCATTTGGTTAATTTGATGAGATCTTTAAAGTTCAGTTTGTTCATGTCAAAAACGATCTTGTAGCATTTAACTAAAGAAAGAAACAATCTGTGTTTCGAGCATGGGCCACTTCAGCTTCATTAACCAATCTTCATATTCCACCTCACCATGTTTTTGCCCGAGAACAAGCCAGAAGGCTCTTTGCTGAACTCTTTCTAACACTAGTACATCTTTAACCAAATATAGATTCCAGACCAGAGCAGCCTATTCTGGAACTGGACACACGAGATTTGTTTAAGGCAAAGAACTACCAATACCTGTTAACAGGTATTTCATGATAATGACATTCAATTTGTAAAAAGGAAGACATGCTGTGTTACCAAAACGAGAAAACCTGTTTTGGCCATTGCTCTCTGGCATCACCAAACTATACATAATTATACCTTCTTCACCAAACAACATTTACTATACCAAGCCACACCCAGTTCACCAAACCACATTTACTTAACGAAACTTCACCTACTACACCAAACAACACCCACTACTCCAAACTTCATCTACCGCACCAAACTACAACCATCACACCAAATTACACTAAAATAAACCTACTTCATAAAGGTGTAAGTTTCTAAAGAAACTGTGGTACTGCGTTGGTGGGGGAGTTAAACAAGGTAATTATGGTTATATCAACTGAGTTGATATAATGAACTGACCACTGTAAAGAGTTTCAAAGTTGACATTTTGAGCATTAGCCTTTTGTAAGAGTAAAGACTGAAGGGCTAATGAAGGGCTCTGATGAAGGGCTAGCACTCAAAACATCAGCCTAAAAACTCTTTACGGTTGCCAATTTACAATATCAACTCAGTTGATAAACCTACTTCACCAAACTACCCCTACTACACCAAAGTACACCAAACTGTACTTACCCCACCAAACTACAACCACACCAAACTGCACCATATTACATGTACTACACTAAACTACACCTACTTTTCCAAACTGCACCAAACTTCACCTGCCACACTAAACCACATCAAACTACACTAAACTCAGCGTGTTAAAATAATTGAGAAGAATATGCTACCTTTCTATAACATCAAGAAATGGTTATATATTCTAGTCTTCTCGGATAGGGAAGAATAAATGGAGGTCCCGTCTCCTGCAGGGTTAGGGGCAGGAGACGTTAATTTCCCACGCACGAGATTACTGTGTGATGGATGTCCTCCCCTGGGGTGGGATGGGTGGGTAATAGGAACCCCGTTGATACCAGTGTTTACTACACTGAAGGGGCTATACTGTATAAATAAAGATAATCTACAACAACATGTATTGTGTACATAATCAAACAAAAGCCATTTTTGTTAAAAATTTGCCATGTAGAGTATACACTCGCCATTGTTTAGTCGAACATGGGAAGCTAATTTTGGATGTCAGGTGTTAAAAATTATATTAAGCTGTACAAAAAATTATTCCATGCACTGGGTGTTCTATTTCAATAACTATTGTTGTTCATCATAACTTCATTTTGTAGCCAGTAAGATGGAAATGGCACTTACCTTTTTGTTACCAAATATCAAACCTTATTTCTGTGTTATCTGCCTCAGCCTCTGGTTTCAGCAGCCCGCAGATAACTCACACCTTGCTTTTGATAATTCATTATATCATGCTCGACCTTGTCCAATAATTGCTAATTGTTTTGATCACTCAAATCACTATTTAAGAATAATGTGTCCAGAATCAAAGGAGCAATCCCCGCCAGGATATAGATAGGGATTGGTTTTCAATAGTGTGCAAAAAGCAACAAATACATCACCATCCAGAGAAACATTTTGGAGGAAATGACAGAAAATGCCCCAGTCTGGCTATCAGCCGATATGGTCAACTATTTAGAACGATGAATGATAACTGACTGGGTATCATTCTGGTTCAAAATTATATATGACGAAGGTATTTTAGGGGAGGGGGGAAAGTTAGTTAGCTTGAAGTATATAAAGTGATTTTAATTACAAAAGCGCGATTCGTGTTTCAATGTGGGTGTGGACAAAACCTGGCCGAGGCCATGGCCTACCCTGTGGCCTACCCTGTGGCCTACCCTATGGCCTACCCTATGGCCTACCGGTGGTCAGATTTTTAAGAACATAAAAATAAAATCAGTAAGAGTCGAACGAATATGCTGGTGTACAATTATCTGTCTCTGAAAAGGGTATACTAAGAGGTCGCTAACACGATTTTCAATGTCCGAGGGAACGAAACACTGCAAATATCACAGCACTCAACCATAACGGTAGGTTAAGGGGGAGGGGAGAGGAGGGGCCAATATTGCGTGGTCGCAGAGGATATACAAAATGGCGACTTATGATGCAGGCTGTCAGTTGGTAACATATTGTGGAGTTACAATGAAATATATGAAGTTCATACATTTTGAACTGCGGTATTAGATACGTATGATGCACGATCCTCGCAGTAGATAGCGCTATTTAAGCAATAGCGAAAATCAGACCTGAAAAAAATCAGGCCTGTACGGGATTCGAACCACTGACCTCTGCGATACTAGTGCAGCGCTCTACTAATTGAGCTAACAAGCCAACTGGGAGCAGGCCGTTAAGTTGATTCGTAATAAACCCGTGAAAGTGATAAATCAGATACAATGAAATATATGAAGTTCATACATTTTGAACTGCGGTATTAGATACGTATGATGCACGATCCTCGCAGTGGATAGCGCTATTTAAGCAATAGCGAAAATCAGACCAGAAAAAAATCAGGCCTGTACGGGATTCGAACCACTGACCTCTGCGATACTAGTGCAGCGCTCTACCAATTGAGCTAACAAGCCAACTGGGAGCAGGCCGTTAAGTTGATTCGTAATAAACCCGTGAAAGGGATATACGAATCTTAACGGCCTGCTCCCAAGCATACAAGCATACAAGCATACAGCATACAAGTTATTACCTCAAGTTTTAAATTTTTATTGCAAAATACATTGCGTAAGTTTTGGAGTTATTTATTTATGACTGATTGTGGCTTTATAAGGTGGCAGAATAAATCTTTTTATCTATGCCACCCAGGAAATGCATTCCAATATGGAAAGCAATGGCAATGATCCCAGGTTATTAATTGGAATAATAGCATTTTATTCCTATACTGTAAACGAGCCTCATTTCTTTTTCAATAGAGCTTCATTTCACATCCCAAATTATGTGCCTTGAGGATTAAGCCCAGTACAGTAGTGGTGTTTTTTATTTTGTTTTGTTTGTTTTTACATCCGTTAAATTTTCTTTTATCGTATGCTTAATCTGCCACATTTATTTTAATATATCAACAAAGTTGAAATGGTAAATTGGCCACCGTTACGGTTATAAAAGCTGACGTTTCGAGCGTTAGCCCTTCGTCGGAGTGAATAGAGGAATTGTGGGTTGTGTGTGCTTTTAAAGGCAGAAAATGGAGCTACGTGATTGGTGGGAACTTGGAAACGAGAAAAACACGAATAAATTAGTGGAATGAAAAGCGTTCGTTGATACCTGTGGGAAGTAACAGCTTGTGGCACTTATTGCAGACGAACGGTCGCTGGACGAAAACACACTCAAATCTGTTTGCACAGCGCATTCAATTAAGTGTGCAATATCCACTAACTCTTACCAAACACTCTTATTCTCGCCGGCGGGATTAACGGAAAACTGCACAGAAACAGTTCTTTCCGACGATTTTGTCCCGAGTTTCTGAAGCAAGGTTTTGAGATCTGTTTTCCATGAGTAATAAGAAACGCGAGAAAATTAAACCCCCTCTTGGGAGTTGTTCTATCACAGCTTATGATTGGCTTTCTACTGAACAATAACCAAGCGCCAATTGGCTCTTGGGTGATCTCCACGCGTTCTCCGTGATCTGTTGAACAAAGGGAAAGGAATGTGCTCATTCGTTTCAGCAGACGTTCGTGGGGGAGGAAGATTGCGTGACGAGCCCGAAGAACGTCTGCGAAGGAGGCTAATCAAAGAGTGGCAGAGATAAATTTTTCACAATTTGTTGTAGGGGGTTACCCAAATATGATAACAGGGGCCTCTCAAAGTAGAGGTTTCATGGAAACTCTATGCAGCAGTTTTGATATTATCAAGTTTGTCAAATAATGAATAAGGAGGCATGTGGTTAAGCTTAATAGTACTCAAACAACAACAAACATATGAAACATATGTGTGAACTGCGGTTATGAGACGTATATGAGCACGATCCTTCGCAGTAAAGCACTATTTGAGCAATAGTGAAAATCAGACCTGAAAAAAATTTCAGGCCTGTACGGGATTCGAACCACTGACCTCTGCGATACTAGTGCAGCGCTCTACCAATTGAGCTAACAAGCCAACTGGGAGCAGGCCATCAAATAGTGCTTTACTGCGAAGGATCGTGCTCATATACGTCTCATAACCGCAGTTCACACATATGTTTCATATGTTTGTTGTTGTTTGATTTATCATCTACGGGTTTATGTCGAATTAATTTGATGGCCTGCTCCCAGTTGGCTTGTCAGCTCAATTGGTAGAGCGCTGCACTAGTATCGCAGAGGTCAGTGGTTCGAATCCCGTACAGGCCTGAAATTTTTTTCAGGTCTGATAGTGCTTTACTGCGAAGGATCGTGCTCATATACGTCTTAATAGTACTGATAACAATAATAATAATAATAATTGATATTTTGATAGCGCAAATGAACATGTGCGTACGATCAAGTGAAATAGTTAAATTTTGCCTGTTTCTCAATGTACTTGTATGTTGATTGTAATTTTTTATTTACAAGGAAATTGAAAGACTGACAGGGGAGCATATGCAGGTTAGGTTTGTTATTTGATATTTTGTGTTAGGTGTCAAAAACTCATGGAATGCTTCTGATTCCCCCTATGTAAAGTAGCATATTTACCTCCCTCTATATTATAAAAACTGTATATAGATATATATTTTTTCCTTTGGAATAGGTTCCAATCACTTTCTAATTTCTCACTATATTTGTGTAGTTTTTCTTGCTTTCTTCAACAAGGACTCGGCACGAGGATGTCGGGCATTGACTTGGTACCAGGTTAGAAACATCCTCGCTCGGTGATGCTTTGCCCCTGACGACTCACAACCATAAGGAGCCTTGGTGCCGATGCATCCTTCTCTCCTCACCCGGCCGGTTTGATTTCCATTTCTCTCCATCTTTGAAAAACTTTTATAGACACTTCACATCTTCTTTCACCACTCCTCGATCAACATTGCTCCTCTTCTACCTATATCCTTCCCATTCCTACAGTCTCCTGTCCATAAAAATAATTGAAAAAGGAGAATACTTTATTTTTATCGATATCTTTTTTTCCAATCCTTTTCTATAAACCCCTTTCCCTTCCTACAGTCAAAACAAGAGACCCCATTCCACAAACCCTAAGTAAACCCTTACCTATGACTAACCTTTCCCCACCACAACCCTCATCTAGCACTAATCCTAACCCTAAAACTAATCTAACACTAACCCTAACACTAACACTAACCCTAACCCTAATATAATTCTAATTCCTCAAACACTAAGCAAACCCTTACCTATTACTAACCTTTACCCCACCCAAACCCTAACCCCAACCCAACCCTAATCTAACACTAGCCCCAACTATAATCAAAACTCCAATATAAAATTAGCAATTTAACCCTAAACCCTTAATGCTTCGCCCCCTCTTTCTAATAGTTACTCTTAGATAATATTTTAACTTCATTTTATTTTATTTTATTTTAATTTTATTTACTTATTTATTTTTTTATTTTAATAATATATAACATATATTTTTTACAATTTTAAATTGAGTTTAGGAGCGTGCTGTTGTTACAGAAGTCGCTCCCTCAATTTTAACACCTAACTTTTATGTTCATTTTACACACTCATTCCCACCCTTGCATACACTTTGTTCCTTGTTTTTTACCCACTGATCACGAGTTTGCTCATCAGTGGAGTGGGAACCCATTTTCATGGGATCCCATACATCAACACCAAGGGAAGGCACAAAGGTTGCTAGTGAAACTACTGGTTAATATATTTAATGCTATACAAACGAATGACTGATGTTTGATTTTTGTTTGATTTTTTTTTTAATGAAAAAGTTATTTTTTATTGAAGAGGTTACATCACATGGACCAAGTAAATGAACGTGCTCAGAACCAGATTGCAAATCAAGGAAGAGAACGTCAAGAACTTTCTGAAGTATGTGGTGAGACCTATCCTATGATTGAGCTTAAATAGTAATTTTAACTGAGCTTAAATTAGTAATTTTAATATGCTTCTGATTGGCACTTTTAAAATGATCTTTTATCAATTTGTCTTTAGCCAGTTTTATTTACATCGTACTTTATCTTTTGTAGATGTTTGGTTTGGTTTAGAAGACCTCCCTGAAAGCAGTGATGGAGGTCTCCCCATAAAATATGTATTTTATCATTTTTATTATTATTAATTAACATTTAATTGACACGTTGAAATGAATAGAAAATGTGTGGACTTTTACTGTACATTGAGCAACTTGCGTCCAGTTGCAGATTAAATAAATATACGCCTACTAAACGTGAGCAAAAGCTTGTCTAGTTTATTTATATGGACACACCCACCTAAAAAACGTTATTAATAGCAGTAGAGATATAAATTAAAGTGTATGTAGAGCATGTAGAAACAGGACAAGGGTTACGTAGTAGCAAAAGGTCTCAATGCTGGTTAATAGTTAATTATCGCGAAGAATGTTCCCACAGTGGGCTGATTTTAAGAAAAAAGACGTAAATCCTGTCGAATTGCAGGGAGTAGCGTATCTACGTGTATGTTGTAGGCATATGCAGTGCTGAGGTTTTACGCTCCATGTACATCTGTACACCCAAAGGGTAGCAGATGTTAGCGCTGCTCAGTAAGTTTGTATTTGATTAAGGATTGCAGATGATAGTTTGCTGAAAGACTTAATCGAACAAATGGTGTTTCTTTTCTGGAACTGCAACAGAACGTTCGAGAGATTCGACAGTCACCTGAACGTCAACTTGAAGCGGAACGTGAGCGTGTGAGGCTTGATTATGAACGGTTGTTAGATCAGAGCACGACAGAACTTGCACAAGCTTTTAGTGTTATGGAGACAGATGAAGTAAAGAGACTTAAAAAAGAACTTGCCGATGAAAAACGGCAATGATTAAAACATTGAAAGTATTTTGTCTGGTATCTCTGTTGTTCTATGCTTGTTGCCTTAATCTTGACCAGGTTGTATCTGGAATCTGAAAAAAAAAACATCGTGCAAGGTAGGAAAAAGGAACAGTGTTTCAGTGGTTCAGCCAATGAATAATGTTATGCAGGAATAAAGTAATAACAAGAAGATCTCAACCGGTTTCTTGAATCAGCAACGTGGGTTGGGTTTGGAAAGGGCATAAACTCTTCCCAGTCTCCTAGGGATACAGAAAGGAAGATACCCTGTACGGATGATACAGACCATTCGAAAGCTCAATTTAAAATTCACAGCTAAGAATACAGAAAATGGCGCAAAGGCACCTTGACCCTATAGGGTTACCGATTGAAACCTGCTAGGAAAAAATGAAACCGTCTTCGCGTATTTTAACTTCCCTTAAGGGAACGTACTCCTACTCTCTTGCTTTCGTTTATGCGCCCTCTATGGGCGCATGCACAAGTGCTGGACTGGCTTCGCCTAAGTGTAATAATAAGAGAGGTGGCTGGAATAGCAAGATAGAGGCAAACAAGCAGTCAGAAAATGACAACGCATTAATCTTACTAGCAGCCTGAGGCCACGTTAATCGGGATGCGTGTCTCAGTTCAAAACTTAGTTAAGTCAGTCATGTTTCCTGATATTTTTAAAGTGGATTAATCTTCAACTTGAATGTAAGCAAATAAAACAAAAAACAGCCATTTGGACAGGTAAGTACCAAGATCTTCGAGTGTTGAGTTTCAGACTCTCTTTCCGCTAATTTCCTGTCCTAGAATTCGTCAATCATTGGTCGGAGTTATCACCATTCCGGCTTCTGGTCTTGTGCGAAGCCTGTATATCGTGGAATAGCGGAAATAATTGGTTCCTTCTGGAATTTTTGTTATCGGTTCGGTTTACTCAACACTGTTGGGATATGCTGGAGTTTCACCCATGTAAACGCTATTGAAATCAGAGAGAAGGCAGATACTAAACCACAGCGCACTTTCGTATCAATCGGTATGTATCTTTCCAAGATTGCCTCTTTTATTATAAATATAGAGGCAAGACCGATACAATGTGGATAAGTTTTAAGACGGAGCACTATATTTCGGCTGGCCAAACCAGCCGAAATATAGTGCTCCGTCTGAAACTTATCTACGTTGTATCGGTCTTGCCTCTATATTTATATTCGTTGTTTTGGGCAGATTAGATCACCGCTGATCCAACGTACAAGAGTAGGATTATCGTCCACGGTTGCCTGTTGAACACTTCACAGTTCTTTTCTTTTGCCCTAACGTAAATGAGCAAATTATCGAGTTTTTATTGATAATACGATGTAAACTGCTGGTTCCATAGGAAAGACCAGTACATACACCAGTCAGTTTGTTTTTTGGGGGGGCCTCCCGAAAGCTCAATATACAGGAGTTAACTTAAATTAATTAGTTCGATATTGGCGCTCGCTCCTGAGGAGGCTCTCCACGAGCTAGAATTGATTCCAAGGGAGGTTCTCAATGGGGTGATTGCTTATACAGTCAACGGTTAAAATTTTGGCCATTTTACGGCTCTTTAGTAACGTTCGAATGTTGTCAATATAAATTTTTCTCACGTTCAACTTTTTCTTACGGCTATCGGTTGAAATTTGTCAATTTTTACGCTTAACGGCTAAATTTTTGAGCCGTTTTACAGCAATCGGTGAACCCCATTGAGACCCTACAAGAGCGCTTAGTGGTGTACAAGCCTTTTAAAGCCAAGGAAAACAGCTTGAAAGTTGGCTAACAAACACATGTCTAAGAATACCTACACAGAGTTTTAGAGATACACCATGATATGAAATTGTGCCGCTTGTGTGAACGATTGGCCTCCCCAGAGTTGTTATTAAAGGGAATGCTTGATAGTATAATTAATGCCGAGGGAAAATGCCTACATAGTAACCAAATAACCTTGAGCCATTTTCTCGAATGTTCTTGTTACTTTACGGGTTGAAGCCATACTTTTCAATCAAAACGTGTGGAATTGTAGAGCGTGTTTCACGCCAAAAATAAGCCTATCCATTTATACAGGGTCCTCGAGCGAGGATCGAAGAGAGAGTTTCCTGGGAATGAGTTT
The DNA here is from genome assembly GCF_964205215.1 of Stylophora pistillata. Taxonomy (NCBI): domain Eukaryota; kingdom Metazoa; phylum Cnidaria; class Anthozoa; order Scleractinia; family Pocilloporidae; genus Stylophora; species Stylophora pistillata. The sequence continues at coordinate 13,064,030 of NC_142526.1, forward strand.
AACAAACTTTCGTTCCCGCTCTTTTAGTGTCACAGACCTCGCCAATGAAAATTGAGGGTCTCCTGTCACCGAAGGCGAATCGTGACGTAATGAAAGGAGCATCAAATCTCCTCTCTCGCTCCAGGGGACGGGAAGATGAGAGACTCTAGGAACGAGGTTGATCAAATTAGTGTCAAATCACCATTCGGCAATCTGCGCATACTCGTGAAGCCAGCGAACGATGAACTGATACGACGGAAATCCCGCTGATTGGCTGAGAAATGACGTAACACGCTTGTGATGCGCCTGCGCAGGATGTGCAGATAACACAAGTGAAAAAATGGCGGATCATTTGTCCAGCGTGCTACGCCCGTTAAACAGGGTTACCGCGCTCCTTGAAAGTCTTTGTTTTTAAGGACTTGAAAACCCTTGAACTTAGACTCAGATCTCTGAGAATTTCTGAAAACTCCTTGAAAATAAGTGCAGATGAATCAAAGTCGAAGTTCTCTTTTGTTTTCGGTGTTGAAAATGTAAGTTTCTAGCACAAATCGCGAAAACGAGTTTTCCTTTCAAAACGCTGAAACTATCAAATAAAAGCTGAAATTTCGGACAGCAAACGGAATTTTCATTAATCTTGAGTGCATTTTCACTTTGCGAATAGTTTTTGTTCTCATCAGTAAATAGGATTTTCTGTAAATATCTAAATAAAAATCCGCATAGTTGTCGATACAATTTCTTGAAGAAACAGCATGCCAACATGTCCTTCTCGGTGGGCAGTTTCGGTAACTCAAGTAAAAAATTTCTGAAGTTTTTTCAATGAAATCGCGCAGCGAAAAATAAAGGCTTAAAACGCGGAGGCAACCAAGGAGTTGAAGTGCATTCCAAATAAAATATTTGATAATGTTAACAATAAAATCTTGAGGTCAAAATGGCTGGATATTGGCCGATTTTGTTTTGTTTTGTTCTTGTTTTGTTTTTGTTTTTGTTTTGTTTTTTTTGCATTTTTATGGCCAAGACGAAGTCAGAACACAGGATTGGATTCGCTTCATATTTCTCACGAATGCTGCCAGCTATATGATAAACAGTGGCTGTGGTGGATCCAGACCTTGATCTAAGGGGTGGGGGAAAGGGTCGTTTTTGTTCGTGTGTGATTATCTGCCCGTTTTGCTTCCCTCTGCGTTTGCGTTTTTACCCAAAATAAGGGGAGGCTCCTTCGGGCCCCTCCGTCAGATCCACGACTCAGCAATAATGCTCACAGGCCACGTGTTACACGCCGCACTACAGTTTATCTCAGCTTGCGCAATTTTTAATTGTCTCAAAGTTGAAAGTTAGTGGGGCACATGCCCCACCTGCTCCGCGGGTAGTGCCGCCTAGGAAACGTTTCTAAAGCTAGCTTAAAGTCATAGTTAATTTTTAATAAAGCGAAATCTTTTTGCTATATGATAAATCCTTTATTGACCAAGCTTGTCCCGTTAAGAGGCTGGATATCATTGGTCGAGGTTTTTTTTTTCGTTTTTTTTTTTTTTTTTTTTTTTTTGCGATTTTATGGACAAAGACGAAGTCTAGGTCCGCAAAAAGGCAAAAAAGGAACGAGGCTAACGAGTTTGCTGGGTCTTTTTAGCCTTTTCATAGACCTCGACTTCGTCTTTGTCCATAAAATTGCAGAAAACTAAACACTCGGACCAATATGCAGCTATCTTGACCAAACAAGCTTGGTTTCTTTCTATAAAAAGGCTAAAACTTATCTCTTTTATAACACAGTAAAGCATTCATGTGATTACGATTACGTGTCTTCACTGCATTTAAACAACAGCATGTTTTACTACATTACTCTTAAAGCAAATAATATTGCCAACGCCTTCACTACCGATGCTCCCTATTACGATGCTGGCGTTTTTCATGGATTCGCTTTGGCTTCTCTGGTCCATTTGATGTTCCACGATGTTATTGCAATTGTGGTTACAAATGCTGACGATCAGTTGGCACTCGAGGCGTGGTGGAGTCTCCTGTTATTCTATTCTACGTGTCTTGTTCTGTGTAACACTGTGATCACCAACTGGAAGGGAAAAATGGCTGCTACTAGATACTTAGGCAGGAGACAAAGTATGTTTAATCAACACTTGAACATGAATTGATATCCGGTTCATTACAGAGTCTTGTCTTAAGAAATTAGACTCTCTCTACAACTTTTTCAAAGAGTTGTCCAACAGAAACATAAAGGCATTATGCCATAGCCAAAATAGCTGATGCACAAGTCCTACTTAGCTGTAAAGTAAGAACAATGATGAATACAAAAGGAGTAATGAGTATGAATTTAAGCGAGCTTCCCGAGTTTGGCTAAAGATCCTTCAACAACCATGCGCGTAACACAAAGACTAGTGAATTTATATGCTTTCTCAACAGATGTGATAAAGGTGTAATAGAAGAAGGAGTGCCCACAGACAAAGAAATTCGCCAACTTGCACTGTTCATCGTGGAGGTTTGGCAAAGACTTAACAGAGCGCTGGGGTTTAAAGAAGCCGTGTTGACCAAGAGTTTGTTGGATGAAGATGTTGTATATGAGCGCGCGTTCCAGATGCTTAATATAATAGGGACCTTAAGAAACCACGACGGCGACGGCAACGAGGACGTGGAAAAACAAGAGATCTAATTGGCAGAACAATAGCTCAGCACGTGCATTTTGAAACTTTGTACATTTCTTAGCCGTCCTATGCAAAACAACAACGTGAAATTGCCAAAATTTGCGTCGTCTGTAAACCGAAACCGCGACGGCAAATTATCTTAACTTCCATTTGGAACTCAACGGCTACTTTATGCTGAAGTTGAGCTCCTGCAGCCATTTTTGAAATTCTAACTAAGAGTAGAAATTCATTTTTTAATCGAAGTCTTCCTTGGCGTCGCCGTCGTGGTTTCTTAAGGTCCCTAATAAGTGGCGCCAGCGGTGGGGCACCCTGGAAAACTATGGAGCTCTGACTCCGGCAATAAACTGCGAGGAGATTGCCAGAGCTGATTTAACTCAGCGATTTTGCTATACGGTACAACCCCATGATAATTGTGGCAACATTTGTTTTGTTTTTGTTTTTGTCGGCTAAGAGTAGAAATTCATTTTTTAATCGAAGTCTTCCTTGGCGTCGCCGTCGTGGTTTCTTAAGGTCCCTAATAAGTGGCGCCAGCGGTGGGGCACCCTGGAAAACTATGGAGCTCTGACTCCGGCAATAAACTGCGAGGAGATTGCCAGAGCTGATTTAACTCAGCGATTTTGCTATACGGTACAACCCCATGATAATTGTGGCAACATTTGTTTTGTTTTTGTTTTTGTCGGCTATTTTATAGGAGCGCTTTCCTAGCTATCATACTTTCGGCCGGAAATACAGCCGTCTAAGTCGTACAAGCCCTCCACTCACTGCTGAGCGAGTATCATGTAATTCATGACCGGCCAGTCTATCTTTTACACTAGTAGCTTCGTCATAATGGAAGCGTGTCTTTGTATTGAAATGATAAGACAGCTTAGTGAGTTGAAATTGAAAGCATTGAAACCACGTGCAGTGGAATCAATTTACAGAACTAATGTTAAGTTGTAAGGTGACTTTTATGAAAATGAAGATATTCCTTTTTTAAATTTGAATATTTGTAGTATTTTCCGCTTGACGTCGCGCCATGGCGTTTTTCTTCTCTAAATGACAACGACAGCCTCTTCGTTTTCTCTCGTTTTTACTTGTCTTGCTCAGTATTGCTATGTTCTCCTACTAGGTACCTCCCGAATTTCGTTTTCAAATCAGAGTTTTCTTCTTATGAACGTGTTCCCCCATTTCATGCTTCAAAGTACAATTATGATAAATTCATGGCTTTCATTTTGGCGTTTCATTTTTCAGTGATGCGTGCATATTACACAATGCTAATGCAGATTTTTTACTACCTGGGCGATAGCATCACCTAACGCTCTCCATTCATGAGTGTATTATTCATGAGTACAATATGTTTTCGGAAGGCTTAAGTTGTGTTTCTTGCAGCCTGAAATATTTACAACTCTCTCCGTCGATGCTTCTTGCCCTCGATAGATTTGTTGTACTGAGTTCACAACTGAAGTAAGGAAATGAAAGAGATCGTGTGAAATTGTTAGCGCCATTTTCAAATATGTGTTTCTTCTGCTTGAAGTTCTTTGTCTTTTGGCGGTAACCTCTTTGAAATTGGGAAAATAGTTGATTGGTCATGTGACTAATTTAACCGCGTTATTTTCCGCGATATGGATTCTTGTTTGGGATATTAGCGCGAAGGTGGATATGAGTTGTTTCGTGTGAGTTTTGCTACTGCAGAGATCGGTATTCGCTTTTTTTCAATATTGTTTTATGCGGTGTCGAAAGGAAAGAGTTCCGTTCACGTGATTACTACTTTATCGCCGTCAGACATCAATATATTGGCGATTAGTCAGTTGCTCTGTCATATGGCAAGCGCGTGCGATTTATTGCATCAGCCACAGATCAACAGAATGTGTCTGCCAAGGCGGGTTCAAAGTCGTATTTGTAATTTCGATCTCTTTTGTAGTACTGGTACAAGAGAGAATCAAACATTCAATGATGATAATTCTTTGTTTGATGAAATGACTGAAAACGTGTCATACTGCCAGGAAGTACCGTGATTCAGGTGCTAATTCGACGAAATTAGCACCTGAAGAGAAATATAAGAGGCCCTGTAATCTGGAATTTTTTAAATAGACTAGTTAAAGTGCCTGAAAATTTTAATTCCTATAAGCAGATATTAAAGAAACACGCCAGGGACATTGCGGAGTATTCTTTTAGTAAGGAAGCGACGTTGATCACCGCAAAAAAAGATGATTTTATATACTTTTAAGCATTGTATTTTCTGGTATTATATTATTATTTCAATTAGGCTCTTGTAAATCTCAGCTTTTTGCATGTATATATATTGTTTTTCTCCCTGTACATAGCTTTTATTCTTTTGTTAATATCTTTTGTGTTTGTCAAATTTTGATTGTGTATAGTAGGTCCACATCAGCCCTTCGGCTGCCAAACAATCCCAACCTACCCATCAAATAAAGTTTACCTAAGTACCGAGTTGGGAAATCTGGGAGATCGAATTGGAAGTTGTTATGCAACTAATTGAAAGATCAAACGTTGTTTGTTTGTAAAATGACGTGCATACCAACTGGAATTCTATTTCATTAGTTTGTCCATTGGCTTAAATCGAATTCGACGAAATTAGCATCTGAAGTGAACTTCAGTTAAGTAGCGTGCTGAGAAATTGAAGGTTTAAAAATAAGCATAAATATTTTCTCTGAAGGCTAAAGCTAAAGGTTCTCAATAAAACTATCAATTGCAATTGAAAGAATAACAGATTACAAAGTGTGTAAATAAGTAGACGTTTTATCATTCGCTGTAGTCGTCTCAAGTTGCAAAAACGGATGAAATATCCTGCTAGACTTCCCCGAATAAATTATTCACAAGAAATTTATTTCAATTTTGTCGCTGTCCGAGTTTCTCCAAATTGATGCAAGCTCAAGCTTGTTACGAAAGAATCAAATATTCAAAGTTATGATATTTTTGTTTGGTGAGGGAATGACTGAAAACGTTTCATGTAATATTTCAAAAATGAGTGCGAGTGTTTCATCGGGGTTTCTAAACATGCCAGAAAACTGATGAAAGCACGAGGCCGTAGGCTTCGTGCTTTTATTGTTTTCGAGTGTTTGAAAACCCCGATGAAACACGAAGCATGAGTTTTTGAAATTGCTTCTCAATCGTGCATCATTAGCCAAGAACAATGAAAAAATTGTGACTGATTTTGGCATCAGTGGGGTTTGACATTTTATCAAGCTCTAGGGTTTGATATTTCATCAAAGTATAGTGGAAAAGCCTCTGTCCAGTATTTCATCGGGGTTTCTAAACGTACACATGTGGCCAAATTGGCGTATCGTGATTGGTTTGTAACTTGATGAATTATTAATGAGTTTGAGAAACTGCCAGGATGAACATTCGGTATCTTTTTCAGTTGGGGAAAACTTCAACTAATGGAGACACCGGCTTAAAGGAAACAAAAACGAAGACACTAGTCAGCTTAACAGGTGAATTTGAAATTTGAAGTGTTCCGGTGATACGGATTCTCTTCCGCTTGGAAACAAACAACGAACAAATCTTATCATATTTGTGTTTCATAGCTCTCTTGGCCATGGCGACAGTCGATGACTCAGCAGGAAATTGACTCTGTCTGGGTCTAGAACAAGCAGCATTGGACAGGCGATATGAATATTCATTAATTTTAAATTAGAGGATATTATCTGACAGCAGCTATATGAGCAATGATCAGGTGAAGTTCTTACTACATTTGTTCATTGCCATGGGTATCGTTTCAGGCGATGTTCCCGCCGAAATTGCGACATGCAAAAATGTAATTCGTTAACTTGTATTACGTAGGAAACTAAGTGGTGGCAAACTGGTTTTACCAATAAATATTCTAATTCATGGTTCAGCGAGATTCAAACATGCGATCGACGTTTCTGCGGTGCGATTAATATGATGTGATGTGATTATCAACGATCTGAGTTGACTCCAAAAAAACCTTACAAGGAATACTGGCTAAAAAACTAATTTTTATAACGTGTTGACTCGAATCTGAAATCTGGCCTCAGGCATGACTAGTCGAATACTTACTACTTCGTTTTCTTCATGACCCAGATGCAGAAGGAGTGAAAAAAAAACAAACAAACAAACAAACAAAAAAAACAAACAAAAAAACAAAAACAGAAAAAGGAGAAAAGGAAAGAAACAAATAGCCTAAAGTTTAAACATAAAGTCGCCAATTGTAAACTTTACATCGAGAAAAGGGACTTTTTCTATCTCTTTTTGCGAAAGAGCTTGTCGTGTAGGATATTGGTTCGCTTCTTCTGACTCAATTATCAGATGTGTGAGTAAGCTGCATGCGATCGAGTGGTGTTGTTGCATCAGCCACTTTTCCCGCGCAATGCACGTGAGCACGCCTTCCTTTAGTCAACAAAACATTGCGACCGCACTCATTCAATCATTATTTCCCCGGCGTTTGTCTGGGTCCAGCTAAAGTTTAGTGAAGAGAACATTTACGAAGAGGTAAAAACGCTTTGAAGTCTTTGTCGTAAGGATGAGTGTGCGGACCGGTAAAGGTAAAGGAAAAATTATAACACTGTACTACAGATCTGTTTCGAAAGGGCCTGGTGGTCCTCTCTTGTTAGGTGCATGGAATAATGACTATAGCGAAAGTAGTCTGGTGGGGTCTGGTGGTTCAATATTACGCTTTTATCGCTTACGTGCCCTGGCACGTACGGTTAGGCCTAAATCCGAGGAGCACTAATGACGAGTTTCTAGGTCGGGCGATTATGGAAATTGTCGGCTATTCCAATATGACGGACTGCCTGGCGGACTATTCCAATAATACCATTTGCCATTTGACAACAGTCAAGAGACACGATTGAATCAGATTTGAACATTGTTACATACTTCATACTTGTAAATAATACATTGTAGAGGTTATATGAAGGGAAATTTCGCTTAAAAAAAAATGGTATAGCTGTTCCCTTCATCCTCGTCGATCTCAAGTTTCTTGTTCGATTCAGCAGAGTTTTAGCTCAACAGTCTTAGCACAGTAGCCGCAAGGACCTACGCTCACAACGGTAAACAAAACTCATGAATAGAATCGCCACTATAAATTCCTCTTCATCGTGCTACTGGTTAGAAAGATCCCCAAGATGAAATTTCTCTCGTCTTGCACCTCTAGCTGGTAGGATCTCGGGAGGCTTAGAAAGTACTATTGGCTAGAGGTACAACCTCGATATTTAGTCGACTTTGCACAATTTTTCAGAACGGTTTTCTTCACTTTTCGCTTTTTTGCACGTTTTGGATAATTTTCTTTTTAATGTTTATTAAAATGTAATTATAGTGATACACGTTTATCCTAGAATTTTATGTTTAACTCAAAATTTCATTTCACTCTCATTTGTGTCTTTAAGTGTAAACTATTGCTTTTCATCTCCTTTTGCACCAGATCCTTTCTCTAAATTGCCAGTGGTTAACCCAAGAGCGAGAGAACATGAGGGAGCCATTCCAAAAACTAAACAGCGGCAGCCTCCAGAAAGCACTGTGAAGCCTGATGTTAGGGAGGAAATATCGATCGGTGAACCCATTGGTAGTCAGCCTGATTTTGATCTCCTTTCCTCGTTATGGGGAGATTTTGGTGGGGAATGTCCTAAATCTAATCTCCACCCTCTAGGGTCAAGTGAAAGCGCTGTGCACAATGCTGCTGGTGGTGATGTACAAAATGAAAGTCATGTTACTGGGTTCTTCTCAGGAGAATGTGACCCTCACTCTCAGATGACATCATTATCCACAACTCCAGAGCACACACCTGTCGTACATGCCTCTACTGATGTACCTGTGGTTGGAAAAACTGAACATCGCTGTGTGTCGCTGACAAGCCTCTCGGCTAGACCCACTACAATTGGTGCTCCTGTAGGAGTAGTGATAATACATTGTAATAACAGGCTAAACCAGAATGACCCAGTGGAAGTGGATTTTGTCCCAGAAAAAGGGGAAGAAACTAGCAGGCCTGTAGAACATTGTGATGCCACAGAAAATAATGGTTGTATGGAAGAATTACTACAGGTAAGAAGGTGCTGTTGTGCTTATGTAATCATTTAATAATTATTGAAAGAAGAACATGCCAATTGAGCCATGAGGCTTTTGTCTGGATTTCAGGAATTAAATTTTACAGTGTGTGAGTTTTAAGACTTAATTACCCCATTCACACCAAAGCTTAAACATGTTTGAAAGCTGTTTTGTGAAAGACTGTTTAAAATGATTTCTTCGTAGAAGCTGTGTAATCAGATGTTTGTTGACCTCAAATTTAGCATACCTATTGAAAATTTAAGGTAGTGATGACGTGAAACATTATGGAAAAGTCAGTTTTTCAGTTCTCTGTTTTAATTTTCATTCAGGTTAATCTGGTTTATGTGCAAATGATTTGTTGGTGTGAATAGGACCAGGTTCATACACAAGTCATGTTACTTCTAGGGATTCACATTTTATCCATTGGTTGTTTTTCTGGGAGCCTGAGTGTTAAACTTACTGGGTTGTTTTAGATGCAAAATTATATATTCAGACAGGTAGCATTTAGCTTATTGTCTGACTGTACCTGAATGGGATTCAGTAGTGGGATTCAGTAGATGAGATATTTTTACCAGTAGTGAACATGGAACTTTTAGCAGTGTGGGTTTTAAAACTCTTATCATAAAATAGCTGGAATTATTAAAAACTGGATCATTGGATAATGCAATTCAAGACTTTTCATTGGCTTAGCCATTATGGTATATCAGCCAATATACCATAAACTACGATATGGTAAGCGTATGCATAAGCTTAAAATTGAAAGGGAGCTAAAAATTTAATAAAATTGAATAATTTAATGTAGCGTTTTTATAAAACAATTATTCCACTCGCGTTTGTTGGATATGAGATGTTTATAGCCAACTCGGCGTTACGCGCCTCGTTGGCTATCTATCATCTCATATCCAACGCGCGCTCGTGGAATAATTGTTAATTAGTATATACTAAAACAGTGGATAGCATTGAAGGCACGCTCTGATTGACAAGTCAAACTCTGAATATCCTTTGCTATATACCTCCGAGCAACTCAGGAAAAAATGGCATCCCGGTTTGCATCCGTGACAAGCAAAGAAATCACTCAAATCAATTTTTGGTGGTGTATATTATCTCACTGTTATAGTATATACTAAAACACAACTATTCACCTCAGTGTCGGTGGTTAGCGGTGGATATTTACCTTGCTGCTTCGTGGCTCAGTAAATATCCACCACTAACCATCTCCACTTTGGTGAATAGTTGTTAATTAACACAAAGAAGTCCTTGGGTTTCACCGAAAACTTGAAAGGTTTTCACATTACAGTTAAACCATACGATTAGTAAACCATAATTTGTTATTTTTCAGATGGTTGCAATTCTCAAACTTAGTCAGTATCATTGTAATTTTTATTTCAGGAATTAGAATCCTCAATGAAAGATAACCTGTTTTTGACAAGGGTAAGTTAGCAATCTCAGTAGGCAATTTTTAAATCTTCCATGATTGCAGTATTAATTGAATATACATGGCATGATCCAAACTGTTCTATTATCTTTCTTGATATTTACCATTACCAAATGAACAAAGACAGAATCCAGATAACATGCCTGAACCTTACTCAAAGTAATTATTGAAGCTTCAAATAGTTGCAATTCCTTTTTCCCGAGTGTTTGGATGAAGCTGTGTATGCCCAGTGTCAAAGAGATATAAAATATTCTCTTAACCCTTTAACTCCAATGAGTGACCAATTCAGAACTTCTCCTTACAATATCAATACCATATCAAGCAGACAAGTGACGAGAACAAAGAAAAATATCAATTAGGGGATAGTCAGTTGAGCCCAAAACCAACTTCTCTAAACAAACATTATAAGAATTGTAAGGCAGACAGTAAGAAGAATTATTAATAAGATCTTTGGAATGGAAGGGTTACAGTGTTTGTACGGTACCTTTTCATCATCATCATCATCATCAGGGCTAAATTCACTCCTGGCAGAGTAACCCCTCCCTGGAATGATCCACAAGTATCTGACTTTAGCCAATCTCGACCATGCAGGTCCCAGCTGTCTGGTGAGATCATCCCTCTATCGTGTTTTTGGACGACCTCATAGTTAAACAATGTGAAACATAATATGTGATGATAATTAACAGACTCTAGAGCCCAACATAAAATGATCTTATTTTGAATTGCCAAACTTGATATTTCAATTATCTTCTCTAAAAATTGCGAGAAAAGGAGTCCGTTTGCATTACTCTTTGAGGAGATCTGTTCCAGTGTGGGCAAACTTTTAGGGTATGCTAAGAGTAAAGAGTTGAAAGGGCTAGGTGGAGCTATTAAAGGCAATTTTTTAATGCTTTTTATGCTTAGACTCATTGTCATGGCCAAGTAATTGATGTAAACTCCAGAAGGGAGGTGAAAAGTGTCTTCACTGGTTTGAAATATCTCTGACCTTAAAATGGTTTAGCATTGGGTACTAATATTCTAATGTGTTACTGTATTTGTTTTCAATATATATTACCACCTGTGGCTTGTGTATACTCTGTTAATTATAATTGGTTTGTTCTAGGAATCCAGGCTGCAGTGTACCCATCTACAGGCTGCAAAAGATTGTTTGCAGGTGGAAAATGAAGAGGTATGGGCCAAAGCATTTTGCAATCAAGCAGAAAGACCATTTGTGTAGATCTTTAATTAGCAGATCCTTAAATGACCTTTTGGTGCTCAGTTGAGGAACATTCAATTTCTTCTGAAAATCCTTTAATTTTTTTTTTAGTTCAGGACTGAATATCAATAAGAGCAACTGTCTAAAGTTAAGGTGAAGGTGAAGTTTGCTAACTTGACAACTATTATTTCTTTCCTTTTAGTTGATGAGCTGTTTGGAAGAACAGAAGGTGTTAAATAGGATACTTGAGGTAGTTTACACTTTGATTACTTCTGATCAGTATTGTGCTCTTTATATTGTTCACTGAAGCAAGACATGTGAATATAGGAGTTGACTTATCACAACCCTTTTAAGGAGAAGCCGAGTTCCTCACAGGGACCAATAAATGACTTTTGTAGTATTTGCCAACATATGATTGAATTTTTTATGTGTTTACATTTATTTGTTTTTTAGTTTTGTTGGTGTTTTTGGGTTGGCTAATCACAGCTCAGGGAGTGCCTGGCAAAATATTTGTACTAGTAACGTGTATCTTCAATGCATATTTGTTTCACAAGAAACATTTTAGCAGGGTTGGGGGAGGGGGCAATTTCTCCCTTGACATGTCATTCCTTGTGGTTCTCTGTTCTTCTTTTCCCTATTTAACTGTACAGAAGTGGTAGCACTCTAAAAACTCTCCACAACTCTCAAAACTATCCAAAATTAAATGTGTTGGTATTAATTGCTTCAGGAGAATCACTTGATGCGGTTGTTTCTGGCCACAAAGTCAAGGTCGGAAGCAAGGAGAGTAGCTGATGTTGCTTCTGGTGGAAGCAGTGCAGCTATTGAGGAGGACAATGCATCAGATAATAACAGTGTAAGAGCAATTCTAAACTGTGCGGTAATTAAATTCATAGCTCTGGTGCTTAAATGGTGGCATTTGCCATCAAAGCGGCTGGTGTTACACAATATCCATACTGTTTGGCGTTACCATATTTTATTTGGTACTTTAAAATTTGGCATCTTATTGATACCGATGCTGATATTGGTGGGAGCTTGTTGTTAGATTAAACCAATAGCATCTTTAATTTTAATAAGGGAGGTTATGTATCCATATTAAACCTTTGTATGCAGCTGCATTAATTTAGAGATTTTTCACCAAATTTCAAATTTCACCAAATCCTTTTTTAAAACGTCTGTTCATCCTCACTTTGGCTAAATTTTACAATTATTTTGTCTTTTTATGCTGACTTCACTACAGCAGCATTTGCTGAATTAATGAGTCAAAATATATAAGCCAATAAGTTTGCTTCTCAAGAATCTATAGTCTTTATGATTAAAATCAAATAGCCATTAATGTCTTATTTCCAAACAAATAATTTTGAGATTTTGAATTTTTTTGTTTTTTCCCTTAATAAGGAGGAGTTTGAAACAGATGTCAATGAACAGCCAGGACCATTTCCCCAAGAGTCAGGTAAATTTTCAGCAGCTATAGGGGATTAAATGTAAAAAGAGTTAAAAAATTCTGATTCAAGATCTCAAATTTTCCAAACTACTAGTTGTTATTATTTAGGATAACAGTGACATTATTTTTTCTAATCTGTTGAAGTTTTGATTTGTCCAAAATGAGAAAAACAGTTGCTCTATAGGTCCAACACAAACAAGAGAAATTTGATGGTGACTTCACTTTAGTGGTTTCTCTGACATATTATGATCAGGGCTATTGTTATTATTCCCTAAGGATTGAATGATAACCCATTAATTGCAGATTACTCCTCTGCATTTTGCTTAATAGGTTCCCCTGAGCTTGCTTAAGTGCGAGGCTCTGGAAAAACCAGTAGTGTGCCTATATCTACTGAAAGGTTTTGTTACACATGTGAAACATTGAGAGAAGTTTAAAATTTACTTATTTGGTGTTTTTACTTACTCAGAAGATTCCAGTGATGACATGTTCTATGACGCACGCGATGACTGGTTCATGTGAATGCAACATAGAATGCCATATTTGCTTCAGATGGAAGTTTATTGGCTGAGGAAATTAGTGAATATATACATTGGTTATCACTTGTATAGTAAATAGACCTTTAGATCAAAGAACCAGGACTAGGACCAGTTTTGGCCACATGCCCACTGGCACTACAGACTTGTCCTCGACCTGGTATGCATCAAAATGGCAACATTTAGATCGTAAACAACCAGTGCTAGTGCAAGTTTTGTAGTTTTCAAGCTGCTTTCTCCCTGATTTGACCATGTTTTCGAAGAAAAATACACTTGTTGTAACAATGATGTTATATCGTGATGATGTATTTCAAGAGGAGGACATTATACAGATCATCATGGACCAAAATTGGAAGAATCCATTGATTCCTTGCTGGAAGTACAACCATGTAGAGGCAACACTTGGAGAGATGAGTGAGGCAGAGTTGAAGGCAGAGTTTAGATTTGGAAGTTGTGAGATCAATCTTCTGTATGAGGCTCTGAGGATCCCTGAATCATTCACATCTACCAACAGAACTGTTGCCACTGGCCTGGAAGGGCTGTTCATGTTTTTAAAGTGCTTCGCTTATCCATGTCATCTTGGTGATATGATCCCTTGGTTTGGCCGCTCAATCCCCGAGTTAAGTCTGATTCTCTCTGAGGTAACATAGTTCATTGTTAGCACCCATGGCCATCTCCTTCAAGACATGTACCAGCCCTGGTTATGACTAGCTCAACTGGATTTGTTTGCCCAGGTGATCAGTCAGAAAGTACTGGACAACTGCTGGGGATTTGTAGATGGTATGGTTAGACCTACTTGTCACCCTGGGGAGCACCAAAAGGTCATGTACAATGCTCATAAGCGAGTACATGGCCTAAAGCTCCAGCCTGTTGTGGCTCCAAATGGCCTCAAAGCTAATTTTTTTGGTCCAGTTGGTGAGTATTGTGTTTGTGGTATAGGAATTCATCATATATATTTTTTTCAATGAACAACAAGACTATAATCTTGTGTCCATAATCAACATGTGACCCTGAAATAATTTTACCCAGTATAATAATGGATTAGACAAAATAAGTCTTTGATGGTAGATTCAAGAAAATACTCTGTACTAATGAAGGGAGCTGAAATTTTTATCATTGTGTTTTTCATTTAAAAAAAAAAAAAACAGCTAGATCCATGGACAGAAGTCATTCTTCCTCTTAAACAGTGTGGTGTAAATGCTGGACTAAACCAACTTTGAATGAGCAAAATAGAGATAACATTCATGGTGGGAGATAAAAAAGAAAATATTTTGAAAATTCTCCAAAATTTTAGCAACAATTAGTAAACACAAAAGCAGCTAAAATGCTGTAAGTCTTCTGCAAAATGTAGGAGCTAAGTTATTTATTTATTTTTGTTCCATATTGCCAATTATAATTATAAATGAAATACATTGTAAAATTGGCCCCTATGAGCTATAATTGTTAAGTCATGCTCTCTAAGGTTATAAATAATAGTAAATAAATGTAGTTGATGTTATTGGGCATACACATTGGAATCATTTTGACCCTTGCTACACTCTGAACTAAAATATATTTAGGCCCACAAGCATCAGCTGTATGATTTATATCATCTAAGTTGGTTTCAAGCTGTTTTTTTTTTTGCCTTGTAGAGGGTAAGAGGCATGATTCAAGAATGCTTCACACGTCTGGTTTGCTTTTTCGACTCCAACAACACTCACACGATGAGGCACGGCAGCCACTCTGCATTTACGGTGACCAAGCATACCCCTTAGAGTCCATCTTCAAGCACCTCGTAGGCATGCCCACTTCATGGCAGATCAAGAGGTGTTTAATTCCTCAATGAGCAAAGTTTGCTCAGCTGTTGAATGGGTTTTTGAAGACAATCTTTCATATTTTGCTTTCCTGGACTTCAAAAAAAATCTAAAGATGGTCCTTGGTCCAGTTGGCACCATGTACTTTGCCTGTGCTCTTGTTCAGAATGCTCACACTTGTTTGTACAGTTCTGTGTCCAGCTCCCTTTTTGACCAGCCACCAATCATCTAACAGTACTTTCAACTTTTTACTTTTATTACACATGCAATTGATCAAGTGTAAAGGAAATTCATCTGTGTGCAGTTTTGTCAAAATCAGATATGCAGTCGAAAAATAGCCATCTAATTATTGGTACATCATTTGTATTGTTTACTGCAGATTTCTTATCCTGATAGCAAAACCACAAACCAGAATGACGTAGTCATTAATTACTGCAGGGCATACTAAGTGCTAGAATTTTATCAGGTTTAAATTTTTGCTTGTCATATTTTAAATAAATAGTAACATGACACCTTAAAGAGTGGAAAATAAAAATAGAAAACTACTGAAACTGCAGTGAATGAGATATTTGGTGTTCAAAGCATGACTTTGAGAATTCCCAATTTAAATCTGTACTTCCCTGTATTTTAAAATCTGTACTTTATTGAAGTTTTTTTTTGTGAACTCAAACTGACAGCCATTCAGAAGAAGTCTATTCTTTAATGTAGATCTAAGACCTGTAGTATGTCATCATTATGTCTATTCTTGCTATAAAAAGCCAGCTCTGGTTGGCTTTTATTGCACAACAATGATCACTTCAGACATGCACAGATGTATATACATGGGGAAATACAGATGTAAATTGGCAACTGTTCTGTGACTCACTAGCTACTGGGAGGCCATATATTGTACAGTTTTTAGCATTTTAGACAATGTGCTTATCATAGCCATATTCATGGTTTGTCGTTGCTGCTGCTACTGCAGCAAATGCATCTGCTGCCTTTACTGCAACAATAAGGCATGAAACTGTTCTTGCTGCTTGAGCTCATTTGCCTAGATCTCCATATCTCGTTTCTTCTCCTCTCTGTGGGTTAGTTATTCTTTGTTCCATTATCTCAACCAGACTTCTTTGAGACTTTCTCCTGAAGGGCCCTGGCTCGTCTTTACCACTGTCAGCATCTTTGACCTTTCTTTTCCTCTTCACACTCAACCTTTCAGTGGCCTTTCTCCTCATTTCTTCTGCTACTGCCTTCTCATCATTCACTTTCTCTTCCCTCCTTCTCCCAGTCAAGTATCAGCTTCTGGTAATCTTTCAATAGCTGCTGATTCTCATTATACTTCAAATCAACTCCACTGTATCTCTTCCCCTTCTTTTCTTTCTTCATATAGTTTGGTGAACCTCTTTGTTATTGATTGTTTTGTCACTTTCATTCGCCCATTGACCAGATTTTTCAAGATCTTGTCCCATGATGAACCCCTTTCCTTAGAGCCAAGGGCATGCTGGTCTGGCTGCTCTAGTACCACCTCTTTTGGTAAAGCGGTTTCATGCTGTGCCTTAAAGATGGAGAGCTCTCTTTTCTACAAGAATAAAAGGATGCAATGTATAATCATACATATGGCACGATCCTCGCAGTAGATAGCGCTATTTAAGCAATAGCGAAAATCAGACCTGAAAAAAATCAGGCCTGTACAGGATTCGAACCACTGACCCCTGCGATACTAGTGCAGCGCTCTACCAAGTGAGCTAACAAGCCGACTGGGAGCAGGCCGTTAAGTTGATTTGTAATAAACCCGTGAAAGTGATAAATCAGATACAATGAAATATATGAAGTTCATATATTTTGAACTGTGGTATATTTAGATACATATGGCACGATCCTCGCAGTAGATAGCACTATTTAAGCAATAGCGAAAATCAGACCTGAAAAAAATCAGGCCTGTAGGGGATTCGAACCACTGACCTCTGCGATACTATTGCAGCGCTCTACTAAGTCAGTGGTTCGAATCCCGTACAGGCCTGATTTTTTTCAGGTCTGATTTTTGCTATTGCCCTCAATTGGTAGATCGCTGCACTAGTATCGCAGAGGTCAGTGGTTCGAATCCCGCACAGGCCTGATTTTTTTCAGGTCTGATTTTCACTATTGCTTAAATAGCGCTATCTGCTGCGAGGATACTCTGAACTTCATATATTTCATTGTATCTGATTTATCACTTTCACAGGTTTATTACGAATCAACTTAACGGCCTGCTCCCAGTTGGCTTGTTAGCCCAATTGGTAGAGCGCTGCACTAGTATCACAGAGGTCAGTGGTTCGAATCCCGTACAGGCCTGATTTTTTTCAGGTCTGATTTTCGCTATTGCTTAAATAGCATTATCTACTGCGAGGATCGTGCCATATGTATCTAATACCGCAGTTCAAAATATATGAACTTCATATCTTTCATTGTATCCAATGTATAATCACTTAGATTGTAGCAGCAATTGTTTTGATAGAACACATAAGAGATGTAAAATTCAGCTCAATGCCTTTCCTCTAGATTTGAGGGGAAAACATTGATGTTGAATGTGCAGCTTTCGAACTTTTTGAATATGGGCTCAAAAAAAGGACAAAAACAAGAGAAACTTTCTTTCAATTCTTTATTTTTCTCTTGGCAAGATCTGTACTTTTTTTTTTATTGATGTGTTTGTTGAGTTGTGGTAAAAACAGTAGGTTGCTAAAAGCATAGATAATTGTTATTTAGTTCTCATTAACCAAGCAGGAGGTCAGTGACGATCAAAAAGGAGGGGAAAGGGGTGGGGCAGTGAATATTACTTTTTACCTTTCTCCACCCCTGCCCCCACAGTCCACTTTAGCTCCAAATCAAACATGGCCCATTTAATAAACGATTGCAAGCTTCTCACCAAGACTCCTGCACTGTAGGCTAACTGGCTACAGAAATGAAATGTAAATTGAGACAGAAGCTGTTGAGCAGTTAGACCCATCACCTAACCACCTAGAGAGAGGTAAACCATCAGCAGTTGTGTGAATAAATGTCAACAGCATAATACAAACATTTTCAAATCCAAACAGGGGGTTTTCCAAACCATTAAATTTAATTATTCCAGGCGACCCTGATAAACATTTCCCCAATCAATCAAATAAATGGTATGCTCAAATATAGACATCAGTTCTCTCCCCTTGTCCTTATTTGTACAACATGGAACAATAAGTAGGAGTGTTACCACTCTTCCTGGATGGAATGAAAGTCCATCATAGGTAACCTTCCAGTGTTTTGTACAGTTTCCTTTACCATTTATACCTTAACATAAGTGTGAATTTTCTCCACACTGTTCTCTATACATGTCCTAAGGCGCTCACAAGGGGAATTGGCTTAACAATGAAAATCTTTTTTAAGTGAATGATCATTTCCTTCATTATTATGACCTTACTGTTTGATTCAGGGGTGATGTTGTTTAACAATTGGTTCATGCTTTAGCGTGCACTATCGAGTTATGGAGCATGCGGGAAGTTTGGAGAGCACGAAAGAAGCGTAAGAGTTGCCCGAGGCAATAGCCGAGGGCAACTCTAGCTTCTTGAGTGCTCTCCAAACTTCCCATGTGCTCCATAACTCGATAGTGCACAGGTGAAAGCATGAACCAATTGTTTTAGAACATAGCCAGTGGAATTGTGCATCAAATCCGACGCGAAAAATGGACAACAATATCAGTTGAAGCGAATCGTGACCGCGCTGATGCCGAGTCTCCTTTTCCTTTGTTTTTCTCTTTTTCTGCCTCATTTAAGAACTCAAACCCAAGGGAAAAGGTCGAAACATTGTCTTCGTTTTCGGACTAGTAGGCCGAGTTTCTGTTTGTATCCATTATTGTCGCGAAATATATTATTTTTCCCCGCGCTAACAATGGCCGCTCGTGCGAAAAGAAAAATTTCTGGCGAAGTCGGATTTGCTGACGCTATCAGCGTGCACAATCGGGATTTTGAGCCCGCTCACGTATGATGAATTTGATTGCGCGACTCTGCTAGCTATGTTCTAAAAGATGTTAGATGCAAGTCAGTCTAAGGGGTCGTAAGGTTAAAGTTCACTCCAGTATGAATTTGCAATAATACTAAATTAATAAATAGAACATGTAATTATCTTCTGGAATGTGATATTGAACACAAACAACCTTATATAAACTAAGTTTCTCTCTTTGATGGGTTAAGAGTGAAGATACATTAGATTTTTTTTGGTCACTACTTGGGGCTCACTGTCATGGCGGATAGTAAGCAGTTCTTGGATGAGGTTGAGCATGATATCGTGAGCCTTATGGTCTGAGTTATCTGCTAATGCCAAAGGCCGAGGAAGACTACTGGTATACAGACACAAGGCTTAATAATTCATGATATCATACAAAAACCAAATTGAATATTAGTCTTGTTTTATGATACATTTTTTCTACAATTTTCAGAAGAAAACAACTCTCTGGGTTTGAAAAAGTTTGAGAACACTCCATCAATAAGCAGCTTGGAAACTTAGCAGACTTTGAACTCAAAATGATTCCCCTATGTCTGCTGCAGAAGTACAATCGGCCATCCATGACCGTACTCAACAATTCCTAGCCATCCTTGGCCGGACTTAAATATAATCAAGCATCTTTAACCGTACTTAAGATTAACCAGTACGAGACCACTGTGTAATTAAGTACTTATACTTGCCCACTACTAGCTACTGAGTGCCAACAAGAAGAAGTTAGCCGTTTGGAATGACTCTTCTTGTGTTTATTTAATTTATTTTTTTAATTTAATTTAATTTCAATTTATTACAATTTAATGACACATATAACTTACTTACTTACTTACTTACCGTATTTCTTCACCCATAAGCCGATCTCGGCTATAAGCCGAGACCCTGACTTTCAGGGTCTTTACGCTACACTCAAGCTGCCCAAAAAAAAAGGTAAAACCATCGGCTATAAGCCGAGAGCGAAATTATTGATTGTAACTGGCCATTTGAGCAAGCGAACCTCACGGAAAACATAAGAAATTGACTCACTAAACACAAAACCTAATGAATTACAATAAACACAAAAGAAAAAAAGCGAACCAATCAAGAGATATGAATATCAATTGATCCAACGAACTGTATAAATACTACCACGCGACAACAGATTAACCACAACAACAATAATAATCTCAGTTAAACGTTTCAAAGTATCAATCTATCGAGTATACCTTTCGTCGCTGTCACTTTTTATCATCATGCCTAAAGCACGCCGTTCCTCGTATAGTATGGCTTTCAAGATAAAAGTTATCGCGGAAGCTGAAGCGGTAGAAAACAACTCGGAAATCGCTCGAGAATATGGACTAAGCGAGTCCATGGTACGACGCTGGAGAAGAGACCAGGCGACTATTCTTTCCGGAGAGCTGAAGATGTCTGCAAAACGTGCGACGATGGGCCGTTTCACTCCGAAATATCCCGAACTAGACCAGCAAGTGATGGAGTGGTTTTCACAGCAAAGAGAACAAGGTTGGTATTTACTTTTCTGTCTAAAATTTTAAGAGTTTTTGAAGAGTTGAATGATATCGTCTTTCAGTGCGTGGGAAACAGAGACTTTGATTGGTCAGAAATATGTTGTTGTCATGACAATTTCATAACATGTCACGAAAAGAGTGCTGCAGTCACGAATCTACGGTTATCTCGCAGCAAAATAAGATTGTTATTTTATTTTTCGTAGGTATTGCGGTGAGTGGATTGATCCTTCGCCTTAAAGCTAAAGAGCTCTCCGATGATCCTGCTTTCAAAGCTTCCCGTGGATGGTACGAGAAATGGAAACGACGCCACTCGGTCAGCATGCGAACCAAAACAACTCTGGCCCAGCGATTGCCCGCCGATCTCGAAGAGAACATTGTGTGCTTTCATCGCTTCGTCATTGCAGCAAGAAGACGCGCCGACTACCCTTTATCCCGCATCTACAACATGGATGAGACACCCATGCGTTTTGAGCTGCCATCGAACCGAACACTGGAATTCAGTGGAAGCCGAACAGTGCCAGTAAAATCTTGCGGAGCGGAAAAGCGGAGCTTCACCGTCGTTCTTGCTGTTGCTGCCGATGGAGCAAAGGTGCCACCGAAAGTCATCTTCAAAGGCGTCCGTACACCGAGAGATCTGGTTGTGCCGCATCCTCTTCGTGTTTCCTTCCATAAGAAAGGGTGGATGGATGAACAGGGCATCCGAGAATGGATTCGACAGAGTTTGCCCCGTGCCGAGCGTTCCCTTTTGGTGTGGGACTCATTCCGAGCTCACTTGACCGATTCCGTGAAAGATGACCTGAAGCAGCGAAACATTGACGTCGCAGTTATCCCTGGTGGCCTAACCCCGGTTGTACAGCCCTTGGATAAGTGCCTAAACAAGCCATTTAAAGATAATGTGCGCCGAAAGTACTTGGCGTGGATGACATCTGGGCCATTTGAGTTTACCCCAGCTGGGAAGAAGAAGGCGCCAAGCAGAAATCTTGTCCTCAGGTGGATCAAGGAAGCATGGGCAGAGATACCCGAAGAGATGGTTGTCAAATCCTTCAAGACCTGCGGTATTTCCAATGCCTTGGACGGAACAGAGGACGACGTGGTCTACTCTGAGGAAACCCCAGAAGTAGATGATGAATACATAGAAGAGAACGAGTTCGACACAGACAGCGAAAACGAAACGGATGGCGAGTAAACCATTGGGTTGAAAGCCCTTGCACGTATCCGTCAAACGGCTCCTTTAGGAGCCACCAATTTCATAAAAGTGAATAACCAATATTCAGAAGTTATTTTTGTTGTGTTTTATTACTTCTGCTTCATTGCTAACTTGACTACAAGCCGGGGGGGTAAAGTTATTCAGCAACTGTATATTTTTAAAATGTAAAACCCTCGGCTATAAGCCGAACCCCGTTCTCCGTGAAAAATCTCCCAAAATTTTGGGTCGAAAACTGAAAAAATCGCTCGGCTTATAGGTGAAGAAATACGGTACTTACATTAATAGATAATAATACAAAAGAGTAAAAAGAAAGGTGCCATAAGGATGGTCCGCAAAAGAGATAAATCCCCATGCACGGCAGACCACCTTTAACAAAAAAAACAAATCCAAACTAAAATCAATCAAATCTTGCAGTCAAATAATCCCTTACACCCCTTTTAAAACAAGAAACACTTGGAGCCTGACGGACCGATAGTGGCAGCCCATTCCACATGGGGACAATCCTATTAAAATAGCAAAACCTAAAAGTATCAGTCCTCGCGTAGTTCTTTTTTAATTTAAGTTCGTCCTTACCCCTCAACGAGTATCTTTCCGAATGTGAATAAAATTGGATATAAGAGGATATATCTATATTAATATGCCCATTAAGAACTCTATAAAAAAATAGTACGTCAAAAAAGAAGCGTCTGTCCTCTAGAGATAACAGGTTCAGTTTTTCTTTACGAGTGTTGTAATCATCATCAGTTTTTAGAATAAACTTGGTGGCTCTTCGCTGAATCCTTTCCAATTTATTAATGTTTCTAGCCGTGAAGGGTGACCAGACAATAGTACAGTATTCCAATTGGGACCTTACCAAAGCACAGTACAACCTTCTTAACATGTTAACATCTTTCAGACCCTTGCATGTCCTTTTAATAAGGCCAAGAATCTTGTTAGCCTTGCTTGATATCTTATCAACATGAGCATTCCAGGACAACTTGTTACTAGTAACTAATCCAAGATCACAGAATTCAGATGTTTCTTCCAGAGAGCTCTCATTCAGCTTAAGGTCAGAACGAAAAGGCACACTTTTTTTCGTGATACGCATCAATTTGCATTTCTTTACATTAAAATCCATTAGATTTCGCTGACTCCAGATGTGTAGATTATTCAGGTCAGATTGAAAATCATGTTGGTCTGATGTACATCTTATCAGTCTTGATGTTTTACAATCATCTGCGTACAGTGCGATTGTGTTTCCAGGCATAACCACATCCGGCAAATCACTAATGAAAATTACAAAAAATAATGGCCCTAGTAGGGAGCCCTGTGGTACACCAGATGGGATAACAGACCAGGTAGAACTCTGTCCTTCAATAACAACCCTTTGCTCTCTGTGGGTCAAGTAATCCTCGCACCATCTTAGTAGGCTACCAGAGATGCCGAAATTACACAACTTCAGAAGAAGTATATCATGTGATACTCTGTCAAATGCCTTAGAAAAATCTAAGAACACGACATCCACCTGTAGTCCATCATCCAAGGCCTTTGTCCACTGATGGTGTGTTAATACCAACTGGGTAGCGATTTATTTTCCTTATAAACCTAAAGAAACCGCTGCATGACAATTTTTTTAACAATAAAAGCGTATTTTGATTACCTACAGATAAATATTTTTTCCACCTCTTCTATGATCTCGTCCGCCATCTTGTAGCCCATAATGCAATGCGATATGCCAGAGTGTAGTTTCGCGCCATTTCTCAGCGATTACCTTCGGGTAGTTCCGGAGACAGAGGTTTTAGGATCGCGAATTGTCGTCTTGTCGTATAGTTCACGAGCCTCGTTACGAGTTTTGACGCTCAGCCTCCAAGTTGTTTTCCAGCTGACTTTCCGTAGTAAATTTGTGATTTTAATGTGGCGCTTGTGTTTTGGAAGGTTGTGACTTTCTTCCGTCAGACCACAGGAAGGTAAGAATTTCAGGTTTGAGTAAGTCAAGCGTCTCGGTGTAGATATGTTACAATACTTCAGTTTATTTTGATGCTCCAGAATCGTACTGAAAACACAAACTTCATTGCCCCAAAAAACTTTTGACAAATTATAATATTGTATATTGGACTTCATTAACGTTTGATTTGTAGAGCACCCCTCAAGTAATTTTATAACATGGATCAATATCGACGATGAAGTGATTAAACCGAACGTGCTTTTCGTAAGCCTAGTTTTTAGGCGAGGAAGTCAATATTTTTATTATGTTCCATTTAAAAAAAAATTTTACGCATTGTGTTTCGAACGCGCAGGACATGACAGCATAGTTGTCGCTCGTGTTGACGCTAAAAATTCCATATTCCAAGCTGATGTTCGAATTGAAAGCCGTCGATCGACGATGGTCGTGCGTGCTTAGTGAAATTGATCATGTACAGAATCTTTAACAACCACTTGGATTACGTTCTGTATTAGCATAATCTTTTATCATTTTCGTGTAAGAATGCACCGTTATCGCAGAGCTCCGACTCCGGTCCAAGCCTTAAAACTTGCAATCCACGTTTTAAGGCTTTATTTTCACCTCTGCTTAACACTTTATGTATAACAATTTGAGAAATTATTTGTTGTAGAATTTTCAAGATATCATTGTTGAGAGCAGGGATACTGTAAGTGAATCATTATGTCTTCTGGTAAGTTGCTATTTTTTTTTTTTTTATCTCACAAGTATGTTACGGACCGCAGTTCAAGTTGATACAATATATATTAATTATCTGTTGTTGAATTCATGATTAGGTCACAGACTTAGATAATATGCAATCCACACTGGGTATGATTTTGCAATCCAAGATTTGTAGGTAGAAATTAGCAACATAAATCACAAAATCAAGCATTGTAAAGAACATATTTATTTATACCTACCTAAAATCAGTTACAATTAATTGATTGCTTATTTTCTAGAAGCAAGGAAAAATTGCTTAGTTAGTCAATTTTGTTAGTGCAATTTTCTCGTGGATCATGAATCGATCAGTTGTCAGAAAACTATCTGAAAGCTAACCACCTGGCCCAGTGGTGAGAGTACTCACCTCCCACCACTGCACGATGGGTTTGATATCCCAGACTAGGCGTCACATGTGGATTGAGTTTATTGTTGGTTCTCCAGTCCTTGCTCCCAGGGTTTATCTCCCTCCACAAAATTAAAAAAAGCAACATTCCAAATTTCAATTTGACCTGGAAACAATGGACTGGAAGAGCCACCTTGTGGAATGACTCCACTGCAAAATCCTTATCATCATAACTGATTAATTCTTGTAGATGCCCTTGACTATACTATTTCTACATTTATGTACTAAATTACTGTGGGAAAACACACTTGGTTGGTCAGAGAAACCTGGAGTAGTGGAATCACAAGACTATTCTGCCAAAGTTCTATAAACTCTGCCTTAACTCCAAGGTTGATAACATTTTGAAGAAAAGGCTTGTTTATTTGGTTTTTCATGACTGCTCACAAGACCATGTTTATACTTCCTTTTAAGAATTGTTTGATTAACCCACAGTTATTATTTTCATTTGAACAGGAACCCTTTGTAGCCACTGAATCAATCGGTTAATTTTAGAGTCTTTTACTCCAGGTTCATCAACGAAATAAACGGCATGCAGATATGTTTCTGAAAGAAGAATTACACAATCGAAACTTGCAAACGCAAAGCAAAATAAAGCAAAATGAAAGTATACAAAGCTCAAATAAATCGAAATGTCGAACACTTACAAACAATCTGAGGGTTCCTTCTCAAAATAACTGAAAAATTATTGTTCGTCGAAATCGATA
This sequence comes from Stylophora pistillata, assembly GCF_964205215.1. Lineage (NCBI taxonomy): Eukaryota > Metazoa > Cnidaria > Anthozoa > Scleractinia > Pocilloporidae > Stylophora > Stylophora pistillata. The sequence goes on from NC_142526.1 coordinate 13,089,531, forward strand.
GGATGAAAACAATTCACATTCACAATCTTCAGAACAAAATTCATCACACATATGGCTGAACAAGATCACTCGCTCGGCCTGGTAACAACTAGAGATGCGTCATTTTAAAAATCATGAAATGTCCGTTAGGAACCCTACACCCTTGGATAACATACTCTTGCATTAGAGGGCTATCCTGTGTATATATTTGTTATTATTTTACCAGGGTGTTGTAGAATATTATGGTGAGTATTCTGTGAAACTTATATATTTCATTTCTACTCTAGGGCTGATGTCATCAGTCAAAAAGCCATCCCATTCCCTAAAGGAAAAGTTAATGAATCGGCTAGAATCACACAAAGACTCTATGGATATCCTTGAAATAGTATTAAGAATTGATATAACTCAGGGCAAGACAGTGCAAGAGGTTATTGCCATTGCTGAAGAAAAAAACGGAGAACTGTTTCTTGAAACCTGGTGGCTAATCTTTGAACTTCTTGCCCTAACAAAAGATTTTGTGAAACTTGCTGATGCTGATCACTGGCCAATGACAAATGCTATTAATGCATTAGAGAGTCCTCTGCTAGATCAGTATCTGAATGATATGCATAATCATAACACCCACCAGAGAAGTCTGTGTGAGTATGCACGGTACAGGAACAAGCCTGAAGAGCCTGTTTGAAACAAATCAAAGGAGCTGAGGCTTAAGAATCGCTATGGTTATGGATATTTGTACTCAAATTTGGATGCAACACATCCTCGAATGAGTAAGTATTCTTAATATGTTTTATTCTGAAGCTAGTTTGGTGTAAATAAAACAAATGTAGGTTTCATCATCGCTCATTATATCGGAAAATCATAATTAAAATCTGCTGCAATTTTGATTTCTCCATTGGCGAAAAAACACACTACTTATTAATCTTTTAGCTACCAAAAGTAATTAACATATAACTTTTCCCTATTAACCATATCTATATATTATTCAGCAAACAGATAATGAGAACACTCAAAATTTTCAGGTGAGGTAGAAGTTGCCATCTTGATCTTACACCAAATTCTAGCAACTAATTTATATTAAGAAGGGAGAATTAGCAATCAGATGTTAGGAGTTGAAGGGTAAACGGCTCAGTAGGCCACTCCTTATTAATACTTTCCTCTGAATGAAATTGTAAAATTTTCATTTACCAAAGGTGGGGGGGGGGGGGTGGAGAGGGGGGCGCGGAGGTGAGAGGTTGTTATGTCCATTGCAGGATTAAAACCTTTGGTAGTAAACAACTACATATTAAGTAGGAGCAATAAATACCTTTACTTTGATTGTCCCCAATCTGGGCCAGGAGGAATTGTAGAGAAGACTCAGAAGACTAGGTCTTTGTCCCACAATCAGCCAGAGTGGAGTTTGCCACCACCTTCAGAAGATATCCAGGGTCAGGAAACTTGGAGAGAAACTCCTATGGAAATGAGAACTGATGATAGAAAGCATCATGATCTGGTAGTTGATGGAGCTAGAGAAAGAAGTGTTTCTTCGTATCGGCAGAACTTGTTGCAAATTCCAGATGAGGAACCTCCTTTGTCATCACCAGCACCTTTACCAGCTGTCCATGTAGTCCCTGCAAGCCAATTGGAACAGTTTACCACGCCTGACACAAGTGTTACAGATGAAATGAAAGACAGGGGTTCAACGTGGCAGATTAACGTAGATCATAGTTTATCCTCAAGTGACTCGAAACTAGGTACAACCAGAAACCTGTGACCAGTCACAAGCATGGGGCAAAAAAAAAAACAACATTCTGAGTCTCCATGAGGAATCAAAACCTCAGACTATATGATTCAGCATTCCAGCACTCTACCACTGCATGAGCCACAGAAACTCTGTGAGCAAGGTCATTGCACAGTTCACATGTGACAGGCGTCTTGCATACTGCTTGGATCAACAATTTCAATAGCCATGGATATATAGCATATAATTATACTGATCCTAGCAGTATGCAGGACATCTCATATATGAACATCACGATGCCCTTGCTCACCATGGAGTCTCTATGGCTCAGTGGTAGAGCATCAGAGCAAGGAATGCAAAGTTCTGAGGTTTGATTCCTCATGGGGGCTCAGAATGTTTTCTTTGTCCCGCACTTGTGACAAGACGAAAAACATCCTTCTCTATTTCTTTACTGAGCTCAAAATTTACCATCCGTCTTATTCTATTCAGAAAATTGCTCTTTCCAGCGATTGGATCAGGATGGACAGATCTTGCAGGAGAACAGAAGAATTCCTTGGGGCTCTGATTTTTCACCACCAGCACATGCTGTGCATGAAACCTCTGCAAGCCAATACCAGCAGGCAGCAGCATTAGAGGCAGATGAAGATGCAGATGAAGAGGACAATGGTGGTTCAGCATCCCAGACTAATACCATTCCAAGTTTGTATTCAGTTGACTCAAGGACTTCAAGCTCTGAATCAAGGCCACTTACCCCTGAAGGAGCAAATAGCTCTGTGAGCAGTATTACAGGTGTGGCTGGTCAAGAAATTGATGTGGTTGGAGAAACTGGTCTATCTGAAGTTGATAATGCAACTGAGAACAGTGATTACTTTTCGCAAGTAAGTCATCTTTCAGTGATGAGTGGCTTAGTATGGTTTTTGCTCTGCTTTAGGTTTACTACCACATGTGCTGTACTTACCGTGTCTTGTCAATTTTTTAGAACTTAAATCCTTTGTTTCCAATCATGATGTACAGTTATACAGCTTTACTGTTCTTTTAATAATAAAACTAGGTACTGATCTTGTATATGTAATTTATTTTTAAATTAAATGATTATTTTTTTTGCTCATTTGCAAGTATATTTATTGTTAAACAAAATAATTTTATGCTATCAATGAAGATTCCATGTGATATAACTTTCAAAGTCTGTCTACCTGACAAAAGCCATCAAAACAGCACAAGGTTTTGCCAATAGGCCTGTGAGTAACTAATTGCTACTAAATATTTTGATGTCAGTTTAATGTTAACAGCATGAAAAGAACTTAAAAAAATCTTCAGAAAATAAAACAAAAATGTACCAAATATTAAATTCTTAGTTTACTGATTTTAGTTTATTTTGTTCAGAACCTATGGGAAAGGTCTTCAGAGCTTGAAGCATACCAGTTTGAGCTAGAGGTGAAGTTGTTAATACCATTTATACAAAAAATATTAGTATCATTTTATTTATTTTCTTGAAGTGGTGCTCCCTTTTTTCGATAGAATGCGATATCAGATGTCAAGTTAGGCAACCTGAAAATTAAATCTGTAAAGAAATGGTGTTTCTTCTTTTATCTTTTCCTCAATTTTGTTGGCTTTTTTTTCTTACTCTGACTAGCTGACTGCCACACTAAAAAATTGTTTAATTTGTGAAATTGTAACTTAAATTATTCATAATGTATTGCAATGTGTGAGCATTTTGATTTTTAAACAATGTAATGTTTAGTGTTAATTCTTACAACTAGCTAGTGTTTAATGTATTTAATGTCTGATTTTAGTGTTATAGACAGCAGTGTGCTCAGCAACAAGGAACCATTGATGGGGTATGATTGTAAAAGTAGTATTGATGTTAGTGAAGAATGTTTGTTACATAAATATTGCTTATTATATTGTATAATTTATATCAGGGGTTTCAAAATGTTTTGAAGTAGGCAGCCCACTCTGAAAAAGTAGGTGGCTTTGAAGTAGGTGAGATTGTTTGTCACAAGCAGTCTGCTATGACCAGAGTAGCCACGACATACAATCAAGTAGCTGGCAGAACTCCAGAAACTACTGTATATAGATGTGCATTACATGTTGGTGCTGGGAGTTTAGAAAGAACTTTTTACAAAGTAGTTTTTATGAACTTGCAAAATCTGGTATTTTGAAATAACCCATAGGAAAAGTTGAAGCTTAATTGACAGAGCCTGAGCACGGCCTGATTATGGACTGATTAATGTTCACACAGCCAGAAATCAACATGATAAAAGCCTGACAAAAAAATGGTTTGGCTCCTTGCCAATAAGCTGAACAAATGTTAGGCTTTTGTCTGGGCTATGAATGGCTGGACAAGGCTATCAGGAGCAGAGCAAATGCAAAAAAAAAAGCCAGACAACACTGAATATCCCTACACAACTATGCTTTTCAAGTGCCAGCAAGTTTCAAGTGGTAATAACTATCGACACAATGAGAAATTTTTAAAACATTGCTTATCTGGATTGCAACAGTCTCTTGTCAGGCTCTGAAATTAGGTGCGTTAATTTAATTTGGTGAATTAAATGTTGACATAAAAATGTGTAAGGATATTCAGCGTTGTCTGAAAATCTAATGAGTTGCTGGTTCTTGGAAATGGGTTCACTTGAGGCCTATCAAACGACAATAAAAAGTACTTTTAACTTTTTCCTGAGTGTTTACACACTCAGGAAAAATGTTGAGGGACACAACAAATTGAATGTAATATATGATCTCTTAAGAATATTAGTCCTGTGCTAATTTAGGAATGCAAAAAACAGCTGTAGTGATACAGCATTAGCCTGCATGATGATCCAACCAGTCAACATTTTCATTCAAAGATGGAAAACATCCATCACAATTAATGCTTAGTGCCTACAAGTTTGGCATGAATGCAGAGTAAGTTGATTACTAACTATAAACCGTCTGTGCCATAAGTTTTTCAGGCAGTATTGTTTCAAATTCAATTTTCATTGGTTAGGTTCATAATCCATTGGAAATTTAAGGGTGGGTTGTAAAAATGAAACTTTGGTGCATAAAGGCGCGCAATCAGAGATTGCATGTACACAAATTGCTACAAGTGTGCACTTCTTTGTCAGTGTTTACATGAAAAGTTGGTTTGTGGGATTGTAAGTCTTAAGAATGTTAATTAACATGCCTTTGCTTCAATTGGATAAATGTTCCAAAAGGCAGATCTCATTTGTGACCTAAGCATTGCAAGGGAAGTCTGAAGTCAAACCGAGAGTGAGTTTGTTTTTCCGGATGGCACTGGTGAAAAGAAGAAGCCCAATGTTAACAATCATCCCAAAGGTCAAAGGAGACGTAAGGTAATTTTTCTCACAACTGCTCCTTTTAAATACACCTAAACAGCCTAAGAGCAATGATCAGCTTTGCAGTTAATGTAAGTAAATGGTTCAAGTTTGGAATAGTATCTAAGAGTGGCACCAAATCAGTTTGCCAAAATGTAACCTTTAGTTCTTCTTCTTTTACAGGCTACATGACTGCCTAGAAGGGCGAACAAACTCCAAAAGCAGCAGTAAAAGCCATATCGCAACCTTAAGTCTCGTACAAGATTGAGGAAACATCTCTGGCTTCCAGAAGACATGCAGCTAAGTGGAATCGCTGCCCACATATTCTTTATTTTGAGATAAGACACAGTGTATTATATTCATTGTATTTTGGTGTGCAAGGGTATTAAGATTTGCTTACCAATAAACTATTTTATTGTTATTTGAATGTGTGTTTTTTGAGTTGTAAGGTCAGCCAAATTCAGGCATAAGTAAGGCAGGAGTTTTTAGCAATTACTAATTAAAAGTACATCACCAATAATTTTTGTGCAGTAAGGCCAACGCCTGGCTTTTGACAGGCCTGTTTTCCCATCCTAAACAATAATTTGTCTTGTCCAGCTCTGCTCTGGCTGAATTACCACTCCTGGCTCATTTCTGTGTCTGATTCTTGTTAGGCTCTTTTAATTACCAGTGTGTTGGGCTCTTCTCTGGTTGATGTTAAGCCTGCATGTGTCTGGTTCAAATGTCAGGCTGCACTCAGGCCCTCATCTGGCTAGCCATTTTTGTACATAAAGCTACTTTTCCAAGGTGCTTCCTCTTCAATCAGATCATGATTTATTGACTCAGAGATATATTTATGTTTTCCTGCATCAACAATATTAGAATACATTCCAGATGAGGAGACTATGCCTAGGGCTTTGATCATTTTGAGTGCCATGGCAAGAGAAAAAAATTTGGAGATGTTGCATATGTTTTATGATAAATAATGTCTTTCTCCTTTGTTGTCCAAAATGTCACATTACTTTTGTCCCAAAATTTATATGCAATCGTCTTGCCTATTCCAGAGACAATCAGTGTGGTTAGCATGCAGATATTATATATTTAAAAATGTCAGTCTGCAATTTTAATTTTTTTGTTGTTGTGGTAACTGGTGACTAGTTAAAAAGCCAATGGGGGTTAGCTTTGCCCTGTAGCTTTTCTTAGTCTTCAATTTGCATTACTATCAATTATCTTGATTTTCAAGTTGCAAAGAATCGTGGACAGCAGCATTTATCTGGAAGAAGAAAGTCAGCTATTGATGAGAAGGACCCAAGAGGTTTGTACTCTGCATTTGCCAATTTTTGTCCCCTTGGTAGCTGCTAACTATTTTTTACTGAATCGTGGAAACAGAGTATTCCCAGCTTATGTTTCATCGATAATAGAAAGAGTTTTAACAGGAATTTATAAATATTTAGCTTGTGACAATTGTATGGTTAATATCAAACTGAATCTTACATTTATTCAGTTATGTGATGCGCAAGATCAAGAGATTGAGCGACTCACACAGGTACATGCTATTTTTATATTTTAGTTATGAGTGGATAATGACAATGCACTTACTTCTAATTAGGGGAAACTTTGATGCTTAACATATGACTAATCTACCTTACTTGTATTTACAATAATTATTATAGTTGTGTGACCTAATTAAAGGACCAAGATAATGAATGACTGGTGGAGGAAAATTTTTTCAACATTTGATTCAGGGTGTCCATTCATTCAAAGAAATAGGCAATAGATTTAATAGAAGCATTTTTATTGTTGGAAAAAGGGTCTTTATCACATTTTAAGAAAAGTTTAACTTCAGCCATGGCACACAAGTTATCACAATTCAAGTTTTAGATTTTTATTGCAAAATACATTTGTAGGAAATGTTGAGGTTATATATTGTGGCTTACCAAGTGGCAGAATGAATCCTTTTATCTATGCCGCTCAGGAAATGTGTTTCAAAATCAAAAGCAATGTTTATGATTCTGTGCAGGGTTTGTATGGGTCCTGGAAAGCCTTGAAAGTCCCTAAATTTTATTTCAACATTTCCAGTCCTAGAAAAAGACCGCAGGTCCTGGAAAGTCCTGGAGATTTTCTTAACTCAAGCAAGAAAGTTTTAAGAGTTTATGCTACAACAAATGTATACTGACTGTAAGGAGATTTTATTTTGAAATATTGAAAAAGGGTTCAAGGTGAAATTGGAAGTCTTGGAAAAATGAATCTGAATCCTGGCAAAGTCCTTGAATTTGTTTCTGAAAAAGGGTTTAAACCCTGTCCATGTTGATAATTAGAATTGTATCATTTCATTTATATACTTTTAACAAAGCTTCATTTTTCTTACTGCCTCCCAAAGATTAAGGTAATTCTTCAGAAAAAAAGTTATCAAACAATTTTTTTAAAAATCTTTCCTTATTGTTCCATACCAACATCTGTTTCAAAAGTTAAGTAAAAAATCTAGGTCACCATGCTTGTTTAGGAGGTAGATGGGCCAAACTCAACCCATTTATGCCTGAATTGGCACTAATCAATACTGAGGAATCACCTTAAACCCAGTGCCAAAATGGTGTCTTTGTTTTTGTTTGTTTTGTTTTAATCTAGTGGATTGCTGAAATAAGAAATTTTCTTTTGTGTAAGGAGTGTAACTTTGAAGCTGAACATAGGTATGCTTACCTAATCTGCCTTATTTTTATGTAGTTGTGTGACCAGAAAGACCAGGATAATGAAAGACTGACACAGGTAATTGTTTTCACTATTGGATTCATAGGTTTCCCATAAATAACAGAAATAGTCAACCAAAATAATTAGTCAGGAGCATTTTTATTTTTGGAAAAAAAAGGGTCTGTATCCCCTTGTAAAAAGAGCTTAAGATCAGCTACAACATACAATTTATCACCTCAAGTTTTATACTTTTACCGCAAAATGTGCTTGAAAGAATTAAGGGTTGAAGTTATTCATCCCTGGCTGATTATAGCTTCACCAGGTGGCAGTCTGAATGAATCATTTACCTGTGCCATGCCAGAAATGTGTTTCAATGTGAAAAGCCATGGTCGTGACTCCATGTTGATAATTGGAATAGTACTGCTTTATTCACAACCTTCAAATAAAGCTGCATTTTTCACATGCCAAGTAATTCACCTTGAAAATTAAGCACATTACAGAAAGGGTGTAGTTGTTTTCTCATTTCCTTGTTTTTTCTTTTTTGTCTGTTTGTTTGTTTGTTTTTTTCTTTTCACTTGAGCAGACTGCTGCACTTAAAATTAATTTTTTTATGGCTAATTGTAGCCTTGATTCTTGTCACATGGTTAATCTGCCTTATTTGTTTTAGTTGTGTGACCAGAAAGACCAGGATAACGAAAGAATGGCCAGGGTAAATTTTACAACATGCAATAATAATAGGAGCATTTCTATTGTTGGAAAAAAAGGCCTGTGTCCTCTCTTTTAGGAGGCCTTGCAAAGAACTTTCATGGAAACTTTATCTAGCAGTTTTGATAAATAGGGAGGCATTTGGTTGAACTTCCTTTAACAATAAAAATAAAATAAAAACTATTCACTGAAGTGGAGGTGGGTAGTGGTAGATGTTTACCGACCTGCAAAGTGGCAAGATAAATATCTACCACTAGCCACCAACACTGAGGTGAATTGTTCTTTTAGTATAATTATGCCAAAACAGTAAGACAATGTAGAGTCTAAATATACCCATTCAAGCTACGGATTAAACCAGATTACAACAACCGAACATAGCATTGCCATCCTAAACTCCTCAACTCCTTGCTCTCTCCTGGGCTATCCCCTAATCATCTCTATATTTCCCAGCATAATACACCACAGATAATATAGCACAAGAAGGTAATTTTCTGATGTATTCCTGCACGGATAATCAAAATAAATAGTAAGGGTTTTTAGAGTTAAAGTAGCCAATCAGAGTGGGCTTTGAATGCTATTCACCTTTTTATAGTATGTTAATATTTGCTATTTCTATCGCCCAAATTAACTTATTTAATTTTTGTCTCTAATCATTAATATGCATCAAAATGTATGTTCCTTTGCTCCTACAAACTTGTAAATCCTAAAGTATCTAAGTAGTTTGAGAAAAAAACAACACTTAAGTCTTGGAAAAGTTTGGCAGGAACATTATTCTGAATATTTTCCACCAGAGTCGTGGGCTGTTATATGTATCTTATGTATCTTACTTGTGAACTAGTTTAATTTCGCCTGTCTTAAATGTACTCGTAACTTGATGTACCTTTTTTTGCAAGGAAATTGAACAACTAAGAAGGGAACCTATGCAGGTAAGGTTGATATTTGATATTTTGAGGTATATGTAAAAAGTTTGCCAAAATTTTGGTAAGAAAAGTATTCTTCATCATTCTCCACCTTAGCAATGGGCTGTACTATGACATGTATTTTACTCTTGAAATAGGTTAATTTTGCTGGTCTCAGATGTACTGTTAAAGTTGATTGTAACTTTTATTTACAAGGAAATGGAAAGACAAAGGGGAGGGCATATACAGGTAAGGTTAGACATTGATAGTTTTGTTCCTTTGCTCTTTCAAAATTGTAAATCAAAAACTAACTAGTTTAAGGACAAAACACATGAAAGTGCAAATTGCCACTTGGAAAAGTTTTGCTGGAACGTTCTACTGAAACATTTTTCACCAGAGTAGGGTGCTGTAATATTGCATTTATTTTACTTCTGAAATAGTTGGATTTTGCTTGTCTTAAAAAGTAATTGTGAGTTGATTGTGACTTTTATTTACAAGGAAATCGAAAGACTTAGCGGAGAACATAGGCAGGTAAGTTTTGCTATTGGACATTCTGTGGTATATTTAAAAAGTTTTGCAGGAATGATATGCTAAAACACTATCCATAAGAATAGTGAACAGTAATATTACGTTTATTTTACTTATGAAATAGTTTAATTTTGCTTGTTCTTGATTGTACTTGTTTGCTTATTGTGACCTTTTTTTTGCAAGGAAATTGAAAGACTTAGAGGGGAGTATATACAGGTGCGGTTTGCTATTTGATATTTTTTTGTATACGTTGAAAAGCCATGGGTGTGGCTTTTGGTTCTCGTTATGTTTCTTACCACCTCCTCTTATAGTGAAGTCACACGGTTTATTTGAGTTTTGGGTGTGTGATTGTTTGTTTTCTTTCTTGTTTGTTGAATTTTTCTATAATTTTTTCCATTGAAGAGGATCAATCAAGTGGACCAAAGAAGGGAATGTACGCAGACCCAAATGACGAATCTGAGAAAGGAAAGTCAAGAACTTTCTGAGGTACGATCTGATTTAAGTCATCATTTAATTTGCATTTTGAAGTGAATAGGAAATGTTAGGATTTTTGCGTTTAGTAGCAGATTGAACAATTTATGAGTACTTATGGCAAAGTAAAAAGTTGTTTGGTTATTTTGTATGGACACGCCTACTTTTAAAACGTTAGGAACACCAGCAGATGTACACACGTATACACTCATTTTCAAAAACGTTGACCCTTTATCAGTACACTTTAACTCGATAACCACAATTAGTTGCACTTGGTAAAGGATAGAAACCATCCACGCTTTCCTGAAAGAAGAGAATTATTATAAACGAAGATTTTTCTTAAGGAATGGAAAATAAAGCATTGATCATGTAACTATGAGAACTTTTCCCATATTTTAATATTGTAAAGATTGTTTACCTAGTGGATTGATTTTGAGCGAAGAAACTTGTAATCCTTGTTGAATCGAAGGGAGTGGTGCCTTTATGTGAATGTTGTATGCAGGTATACATGTGTAGTGCTGAGGTATCGCGCTAGATGCACATCTGTAAACCCTGAAAGTACCAGATGTTAGCACTACTCAGTGATTTGGTATTCAGTAAGGAATGCAGACTATAGTTAACAGTGGTTCTTTTCAGGAACTGCAACAGACCGTTGAAGAGGTCCGACAGTCACACAAACGTGAACTTGAACTTAAAGCGGAACGTGAGTGTATGAGGCGTGATAGTGAAACATTGTTAGATCAGAGGATGACAGAACTTGCACAAGCTTTTAACAACGCGGAGACAGATGAAGTAAAAAGAATGAAACTGGAAGTTGCAAAAGAAAAACGGAAAAGAAGAGAAGTAGAGGATTGTAGCCTGTTTAAGGTGAGATGAGTTTTGGACATTGAAGACACCTAAATGGTATATCGTGTATTGAGTTGCAGATAAATCGTCGCTCCCTTAGAGAGTCAAATGAATGTCGCCTCTCGGTCATGCAATGTAGTGGAAGGTTACAAGCTACGTTCAGCGTGCTGTTTTGACTGTCTTTTCTGGGCGCTTTCTTTGCTAACTTTTGGTTCTCATTATTCCGTCTGGTTATTGCTGTTCCTGCTTAGGTCGACTTTGTTACTGACTGGTCATTTTTTTCCTGAAAATTTCATGGTGCAGGCAATGGTGAACGAATTGATGTTGAGGAGAGCCGAACTTGTGGAAAGTTCTTACAGTGCCGCATGTGCGGATACTGTGCAGGAAGATTTTGGTTCAAGCAGCACTGTAAGTTTTAAGGCTCAATTCTTCGTTAACAATGAGTAGAACGCGCTGTTAAAAAATTGTTAATTAATTCAGTTAATTCCTGCATTTCAGGAATTGACTGAAGTAGAAGATTGCGAGGAGAGTGATGACGGTGACGAAGTATTCGAGGAGGCGCTGGATCATTTGTAATTGGTGTAAATCTGGAGAGAAAGTTTAATACCTCGAACTCTATTGTGTAACTCTACGTCGTTTGTACTTTGAATCGTATTTGAAATCAGTGACATAGCATTTACCTTTTGTGAGGTCATGATCATGTGCTGTAGAAAGTATCTAAAGCTAGAGCAACTTCTTGTGCATACACGCGCTTTTTAAGATTATTTAGTGAATATTTTTAAACTTGCTGTTGAAAAGTGTTGGATATCTATTTTAGGTGTCATGTAGAATAATTGGTAGTGTTCAACGAGTATTTTTCAAATGAAACAGTTAGCCTTTTCCTATATAAAGCTGAAAAAGGAAAAGGAAAGTAGTGTTAGCACCATTGTTCTAAAAGTTTTCGTGCGAGAAGCAGTCATTTCTTCATTTGTGTTCTACCAAAGGTTGCGAAAGGTTTTCTTTGTTTTTATTTTGTAGCTATCCCTTGGTCACAATCTCTTTGAGCTGGAATATGAATTTTTTATGTTGCTTACATCAATATTTATATACTGAGGTTTCATGAAAGCTTTAACGTTCCGAATGGACAGTCTTCCGAAACACTTTTCCTAGATGTTTTTACTATAAGTTATTCTATGAATTAATTTTATTACACTACGTGTACGACTTAATTCTCAAATTTATTCCATGAATTCAGTTTATTACCGCCTGAGTGTATGACTTAATTATCAAAAGCGCTCACGAGGTACATTTCAATTTAGCTCTAAATTGTTACCGAAAAGCTGAAGTTTTCAGTGCGTTTTCCTTGGCCTTGGAGCAGACTATTGGGCAGTGGTCGACGGAAAAAAGTTGTTAAACATTAAATATTTAAATTTGTTTTAACGGTTCGGTTTATATCTGATTATTATCTATCGCCGGAGACGGTTAAAATGTGTATAGGTAATCGCATGGGGCCGAGTAAAATTAGGGATTAATATCGCGCGTGTTTTCGGAAGTTGCTGAAATTGCCCTCGTCGCTGCGCGACTCGGGCAATTTCTGCAACATCCGAAAACACAAGTGATATTAATCCTTAATTTTACGAGGAACCAGGTGACTACTTGTTTATAATATAAGGGGCAAAATGTTTTCTTACTGATCTCGCGCAAAACGGGGCGCCATTGTTACAAAACAAACAGAAATTTCTTTACCTTGGCAGCCGTTGCTAAGCGATTTTCAGCCAATCATTTTCAAGTAATTTTGCGTGGGGCAATTACAAAAATTAAGAAAAAATACCCTCTGTCTTGACCAATCACAATTCAGTAATTTTGCCCCATACACGATAATGATAGTTATTTTAATGTTGTACAGAGAGGAATTCAATTTATAATGACAGAGAATACTTGTGTAATAAATTGATGATATGCAGTCTTGTGTTGGGTTAGCCAATGAGAATTTCAAAAGCAGTTTCCAGGTTATCATTCTATTGACCGATTGAGAGAAAAAAAAGTTTCTCTCCCTCTTTTTACTAGATTGTGACTCTAGTGATCAGGGTTCCTTAAGAGGTTTACCGAACGCTAATGCAAGCTTGTCGTCGTCATGACGACTTTAATTCGATAGAGGTATCGGCCAGAAGGCGTAACTGCACACCGATAAATTATTAAGTAAGTCTTACGTACCCGGTTAGGGTTATTTTATGTCCTAGCTCGACAAAAAAATCAAGCTGTCATTTTGTAAATATGATGTTTAAAACATTAAAAGTATTCAATTTATCTCTATTGTGCTGTGCGTGCTGCTCTTAATCTTGACAAGTTTGTATCTGGTATCATTCATCGAACTATGGGGAAATACATTTCAGGGTTCTCATTAAGTGCCGGCAGCCGGCTAAAAAACCGGCTACTTTAAATTTAGAGCCGCCTACTTTTCAGTGATAAGCTTGCCTCCTTATTTTGTATCTCCACGTAGATTTCAAAGTTAAAAGTCGCGTGAATCGAACGAGTATTACTTGAAAGCCGTCTTCAGCAGCAAAACGTATTACGCAATGCCAATGCGCGCCTCCTCCCTTCTGCGAAATTCCGCTGACCGGTGTTGTCAGCAAGTGCGGTGTGGCGTTCGGCGTGTTAGAAGAAGGCAGGAATTCTTATTATGTAATTAATTACAGAGTACCCATGAGTAAAAGAAAACCCACATCAAGCCAGCCTGGAATAGATCGATATTTCTGTAAATCACGACGAACGGAAAGCCAAGTAGATGAAGGTGAGAAAACACCGATCGGTAAACACCAGCGATTCTCACGACGAGCAATTTAGCAGCACGTGTTGATGAAAATGGGAAAACAGCCGGTGATGTGGGCGATCGGCAAACACCAGCGCTTCCCACGACGAGTGATTCAGCGGCACGTGTTGATGAAAGTGAGAAAACTACCGATAACAGCGATCGACAAACACCAGCGATTCCCACTACGAGTAATTCAGCAGCATGTGTTGATGAAGGAGACAAAACAGCCGAAAGCACAAACATCCATCCTCTGTTGTCACAGGTACAGTGTGAAGCGTTGATAAAAGAGTTTTTCACTCAAGGTAAACTTCACAACTACTATACCTGTTTCAACAAATGTTCAAAACTCACTGAGCAGGAATTGCAAAGAATCAAGCCTAAGAAGTTTAACCATGACTGGGTGGAAAAAATCGACAACTGGTGGCTTTGCTATGTCGAGGGGGAAGGAATGTTTTGTATCATTTGTAAAAAACATGGAGTTACAAATCCCCAGAACAAAACTGACAAATTTTCTGGAGTAGCGTCTGACCGATTCAAGTCAGATGCTATTGAAACGCACAGGAAGTCGGGGCGTCATAAGAGTGCTTTAGAAGCAGAGATAATCTCAAGAATGTCTGTTTTCCACAAAGAGTTTGTTGAGAAAAAAGAAACCGAAATATCAGTCTTAGAGAAAGCCTTTTCAACAGCTTATTTTGTAATGAAAGAGTACTTGCCAAACAGAAAATTCTTCCCACTTATTAATTTTATAACAAATGTGATAGGGGTGGCTGAAATAAAATACTTTCAACATAGATCTGAAGGGTCTTTGACTGAAATCTTCTTGACAATTGGAAATGTTGTAAAAGAACTTACTTTGAAGAAGGTTAGAGCAGCAAGCCGTTTTGGATTAATGACTGATGAGATGACAGATGTTAGTGTTGCCTCTCAGTTAATAACTTTTGTCCAGTATTTTTGCACTCAAAGTGAAACAGTCGAGACAAGTTTTCTTTCTGCCCAGAATGTGCTAAAAGAACATGATGCAGCTACTGCACAGGCAATCTATGACTTGCTCAAAGAGGAGCTTCTCTCATCACAGTTAGGCATAAAAAATTTGATGGGGCTGGCAACAGATGGTGCATCTGTCATGGTAGGCACAAGAGAGGGTGTAACTTCTAAACTAAAGCGAGATAATCCATGCATCATTGCTATACACTGTGTATGCCACAGGCTAGCTCTTGCATGTACTGATTCTAATGAAGACACCAAATACATTCAAGATGTATCTGACATACTAAGATAAACGTGTAAGCATTTTGAGAACTCACCCAAGCGAATGGCATTATTGATGAAAGTTCTAACAAATGTGAATGAAGTGAGAGTGAGTTCAACCAAAGGCAAGAAGGTGTTGGCCAAAAAACTGAAAAAAAGCTTGCAAAACTAGATGGCTAAGCTTTGAAAAATCAGAAGAAGCTATGAAGCAACAGTACTGTGGTGTAATACAAACACTGCAAGAGTTAGATAGCATACACAATGATGCCACAGCAGCTGGCCTTTTAAAGAAGATGAAGAATGCAAAGTTTATTGGAGCATTGTACATTTTAGCAGAGGTTCTTCCAGTTCTTTCAAGTCTTTCCCGCACATTTCAAAGAAGCAACATAAATTTCTCCCTTATTCAACCACAAATCAAAGCAACCAAACAACATTTGAACAGAATTGTTGAGGATTACATCCCTATGGACAAACTACAAGCAGATGTCGATGGCTTTACAAATCTTGGATGTGATATCACATTTCCCCCCACCTCGTATCAACAAATGCAAAGCCTTACACAAAAGTATGTAGCAGCTCTATCAAATAATTTGGATCAAAGATTTGTTTCAAGCTCTGATGTTATTAGTGCCCTCAGTATCTTTGATCCATTAAATGTGCCAGCATATGATGCTGATGGTTTTCAAGAGTATGGACATTCCAGTGTCAACATTTTAGCCAAACACTTTTTCCAGATTGAAACAGAAGAAGTCCAAAAGCTAAAATCAGAGAAGCTTCTAGCAGAGTGGTCTCATATGAAATACCATGTGAATGATAACATTAAGAGGATGATTCCAATAGAAGTGAAGTCTGGTTCAAGTAGAACCACCACTACAGAATGGTTTCTTCTTCATCTCCTTAAGAATAAATCTTCCTTTGTTACATTCTTCGCCCTCCTTCTCTACATTGCTGAAGTAGTTGTCAGTTTGCCAGTTAGTAATGCATGGCCAGAGAGGGGTGCCAGTGCAGTAAAGAACGTTAAGACTCGTCTAAGAAGCAGGCTCCAAAATGACATGCTGCAAGCAATACTAGCTGTGGGAATAAATGGACCAGGTGTCCAGAGCTGCTTGCCTGTTGTAAAGGAAGCTGCCAGAGTCTGGCTTGAGGCAAAGGAGAGAAGAAAACTTCCAAAGGTACCAAAGTCAGATAATCCTACTTCAGAGCCATCTCTGGTGATTGTCCAGTGTGAAGCAAAGGAAATGGGAGTGCAATGTGAAAGGGAGGAGACAATTGCTGTTCAGAGTGGTACAGCTGCAGATAGAGAGCATGAGAAAAATGTAAATGAGGAAGACCTTGATGAAGTTCAAGAGGCCCTTAATCTGCAATCAAAAGGTTCAGAGAGTGACACTGACTGTGACTCTGACTCCGCTTTTGGATCTGACAACGATGACTTGGCATTTTAGTTCTTTCTAGCATGGCCAAATGCTGAGTCAAGCTAATTCTGTGTAATTGTTTCAACCACTTTTGAGGGACTGAAACTAATTCAAATCAATACACACAAACAGTGACAAAAGGAGTTTCTATTTATATATTTTCTGCCTTGAATGGCCTTGACATTCTATAAAACCTTTACTTTAATGGACTACTGCCCCTTTTGGGGTGTAGTCTGGTCCCATTATATGGATTCCAAGAAAAGAAAGATGTTCAGTAAAATTTATGGTTGTTTCTAATAAATAATTATTTCTTAAAACCAAATGTGCTTGCCAAAAGGTTCAAAATGGCAAATCTAACCTTCTATATTTTGAAGTTTTTCGGAGGGGGGAGGGGAGGGGGTATGCTGCAAGACCCCCTTAGAGGCTCGTGCCTGTGGTACTCGCTTCTCCCGCCGCCTACTTTTATATTTCAGCCGTCTACATCAAAACTTATTGAGAACCCTGCATTTAAAAATAAAATCTATCTATATTTTAATTAATAGTTAATGTTATTCAGAATAAATCACTTATTAGGAGTTCTGGACCGGCTGCTTGAATCAGCAACTGTTCCGATGTTTTGCTGACTGACTTTGAAAAAACCACAAATTCTCCCCATCCTTCAAAGGACGTATGTAATGAGATGCCCTGTACGGACGAGACAGACCATAGAATACTCAAGGATTGAATGTAGAGCAGAAGAGAAAGTCCAGTCGTGTTGCAACTTTGCCCTTATGAAATGCACTCGTTTTCAGCTTATCAGAAGTGTAACATTTTTTTATGTGAATCATTATCTAAAGAAATTTACTTTGATGGACCAATACTATGGTTGAATTTAAGAAGTGTCTTCTTAATCTCCCCCATGTTTGTAACCTTATTGATCGTCATCATCATTATTATTGCTATTGTTACAAATTGCATTACTGTTACATGCTGTCCATTTATTCACAGTCATTCTCTGTTATTAATACCATTTTATATATATACATATATGTATATAATGAGTGTTAAGTAGAAAAAAATCAGCTACATTTCATCCCTACAGTGGTAGCCCACTCATCAGGGGATTTTAATTAAAATTGCATGAACCCTACGGGCTCATGCAATTTTGTTAGTCTTTGAAAAAATTTACTCGTGCTTATTTGTTCCAAATTGTACTCAGAATCATGTGATTACCTAGACAAATAGATGGGTGAATAACACAGAATTTGGCTTATTTGCACCGTCAGACTTTACCGATACTCCCAAAGTTGTCCTCCACCACCCAAAGAGTGAACGAAGAATTTGTACACAACTCCCATTTGACAATTTCGTCGATCTTGTAAGATTGGTAAACGTAGCCGGACTTGCTGAATAAACGTACATCGAAAATTTCCGATAATTGAGATGCAACATCTGCATCGCCTGCCATTGCCCAAATATACTCCACTAAAGAAACTAAGACATCAGATTATTATTTTCTGGTGAATTTGAAAAAAGAGTGCGAAACATTTTTTCAATACCGGAACCGGAAACCGATTCTGGAAGGGCACAAGGGCGGTTTGAACTATGGAAACAAAGCAAATCCATCGTGCAGCTACTCGTTTCCACAGTTGAAACCGCCTTTGAGTTTTAGTGTCTTTGATTTCTTTTTTATCGGCGAAAATAAACCTTAAGCGACAGAACCATGCTGGATGTGATGTTTACTAAGCCAGATGTTTTCTCTTGACTCAAAACACATACGAAGTAGACTTAAAATTTGTGCACAGCAAGAACAGAGAACGTTCGGAGTCGTAAATCGTCGGTAGTTCGGCGCTAATTATATTCCAGTGATTTAATTTCATTCCCAGGCACCTCACGTCCAAGGGCACTTTGAGATATGGAAACAAGTCTTTACCCTTGTCCACTGATGATTTTCTCAGAGTTTTTATTGAACCGCTGGGCATTCTCTTTCTGGATGCTACTCTTGAGCTTCTCAGATTTCTCCTTCAAATCCTGAAGTTTTTTAATCTTGTAATTAATTGTTTGGCGGCTGGTAGACTTAAATGGTTCCGCCTCTAAATCCCTCTCTGGAATTGCTGCTTGCAATGACATAGCTGACAGCTGGTAGTGAAGGTCATACTGGCGTCTGCCTTCAGAAAGGAATTTTTCACAAAATCTCGTGCATTTCTCGACCACTTCCATTGGCATTCATAAAAAAAGGTAGGACATCTTTATTAAGAAATTTAGCTCATACTGATTGGGGATTTGGATTACCACGTCCAAAGCCTGATGAAACTGCTCTACCAGATCTGAAATATTTATCATTTGTCGAAACCCCGATCACTTCACCAGAAGGACACCTCAGAAAGATCGATGATTATCAACCAAGGGCTCAGATTAAAAGGTATGTAAAAGAAGAAAAACTAACCGTGGAAGACAGTGAATCGATTGTTGAGTTTTCCAAGACCTTTGCTGTTCAGGAATTACTCGTGCGAAAGTACCTTGAGCACCTCCAATATCTTGAAGTGAATAATCAAAACGAAAAGATGACAGAAAACGTCAGAGAGAAACTGACCCCCAAAAGAAGTACGCTGATTACAACCGGGAGGAGATATTCATTGCAGGGACACTGAAAAAGCTTAAAGTATCAGCTCTGAATCTCTCTCTGGAAAAGCATCAACTGGGGGATAAGAAAATGAAGAAAAATGAGAAGCTAGAATTAATTTCACCTTGTTTAGCCAAAGCCCAGCTTGACAAGGCAACCCTCGAGCAAGCTGCGAGAAAGGTTAACGTGGAAGAAAATGTTAATCTGCATGATGGCGAACACGAGGAAGAGACAGGGGATGACGACGATGACTATGACAGTGTTCACGCATAGAGGGTGAATTCTGTTCAAGAGTGGGACGACGTGTTACAACAGTTCGATCTCGAAGACTTTTTGGAGATTGTGACTTAAGTGGTAAGCCAATGTTCCCCATGTAGCTATCCACATTACTGATGTTAGTTGAGGGGTGGGTCACTTGGTTTTTCTGTGCCACTCCAGGGGTGGGCCGCTCCAATTTTGTCAAATAACCCGGGGGTGGGCCACTGAAAACCAGTACTTTAAAAAAAAATTTCATAGCCCACCCCCCCCCCCCACCTTTACTTTATGACCGGTCCCTAATTGCAATGTTTTTGCAGTGCCCCCAGAAATCAATAGGGACCTTAAGCAACCACGACGGCGACGGCAACGAGGACGTGGAAAAACACTGAAGAGATCTAATTGGCAGAATAATAGCTCAGCACGTGCATTTTGAAACTTTGTAAATTTCTTAGCCGTCCTATGAAAAAAAAAAACAACGTGAAATCGCCAAAATTTGCGTCGTCTGCGAACCGAAACCGGGACGGCAAATTATTTTAATCTCCATTTGGAACTCAACGCTACTTTTATACGTCATGCTGAAGTTGAGCTGTGGCGCCGTATGAGACAGTAAGCTCATGCAGCCATTTTTTAAATTCTAACTAAGGGTAGAAATTCATTTTTTAATCGAAGTCTTTCTTGGCGTTGCCGTCCGGACTGCTTATGGTCCCTAATGTTCAAACACAAGGATCCGATTTACCGGCAACTCAGTCATGTATCTCATTTCCCGCCAAAGAATTCGCCAATCACTGGGGGCGACCGTGGCCCAGTGATTCTTGGGTAATCGTTTTTGATCCGATAAGTTGGTAGAAAAATAGCATTTGTGCGGATTCAAGTTAAAGACGTAATTTACACGATTTAGCGGAGGTAATGGGGCTTTTTTCTTCCGGATTGGTGTGATTTGATCAACACTGTTAAGGTATGCTCGAGTTTCACCTGTTTACTAGGTATTGAAATCAATTTAAAGACAGACTTAGGGCTTATACGTATTAAGAAACTCAACCATACTTGGTACGTTTCTGAAATGTTATCGTTCATAAGCAAATTATCAATTTTTTAATGATATATTTGATGTTAGCAGCGTGATAGCTTTGTAAAAACTAGTACCTAGATATGCTACAGTAGATTTCAAAGATCTCGCCGAAAGCTCGATGATACAGAACTTAACGGTAATTGAAAAATGACGATCGCATGCTTCCATCTTCGAAGTTGGTGCTTTACGAGCTAATTGTTCCCGAGTATGTTAAGCGCTAAGGTGCTTCGTGGAGTACAAATAAATCTCATGTCAAAATACGACACAACTCGCAAAAATAACCAACGATATACACTACACAACAAAACGTTTTTGTATTTCTTGACGTAAGAACATGCCGATGAATTTTGGAGTTGCGCGTGTTTGTTTGTTTTTGTAGAGACGTTCGCACTTTAATTTATTGTGCTAATGCAAAATCAAAATCAAGTTGGCTGGTAGTCAGCCAGATGGAAAAGGTTTAGGTGTAAGCAATTGGTAAAGATACTCTCATGTTGCATTAAGTTACATTTGGTTCATTACATCTGAGCTTTTCATAGTGACTTTTCAGAGGACAACACATTTTCATTATAACTTACAAGTTTTCAGTGAGTTCTGTGGCCCACACTGGGACGAAAAATTTATAAAGAAATGTAATGATTTGTTCTGATCCTTACGGAATTTTTTATAGATGAAATGTACAATTTGTATCTTCTAAAAATCCTTGCAGTTAAGGTGGCTTAACACAATTTTAGATACCTTTGTTTCTTTCTCCATTTTCTCTAGAACCCTTGATCTCTCGGTCACCAAAACTGGCAGCAAGCAAGTTAACAACACAAACTTTGTTTATTTGATAGTTAAGCTGACTTATGTGTTGTTGCCATGGCGACATGAATAGATATAAACAGGCAATTAAAATCGGTTTTGTTTCTTTGTTGAAAATGTAGTCATTTGATTTTCTTTATAATTTGCATGCAATGAGCTTGTAACAATACTCACAAGTTAACACCATTTTGCTAACAATTTAACAGAGAGATCTTTAATTATCCCTTGTTGAAGGTTCACTCGATTTTCTAGAATTTCCTTGTTTAAAAGAAATTTTTTTCAATACTCCAGTTACTTATTTCCTAAATTATTTTTGTGCCAAATTAGACAATATTCATATTCCCCGATGGTCCTGGGATGAGTAGGCCCCTGAGCATGAATGTGAGGCTGATGCGGGGAAAAGTGGATGAGACTTATAGTGTTTGTGTAGCGATTTCTTCACTTTCGCGTAAAAATGCCGAAACATCATTGTTGTGCCTACAACTGTACCAACAGCGAGGCTAAGAAAAAGTACTCATTCAAATACCCCGAAGTTGCAAATGTTGTTTTCCACTGTTTTCCAACAAAATTAATGACGAAAAAAAACAGTATGCTCCTGGAGTAAGTGAACAGGAATGATGTTGAAGGTGGATCACAGCATGCCAGCTGGAAAGCCTAAATGTTAATGTCAAGGCTTACTCGTATATGCTCTAAACATTCCATACGTTCAACAGAGAATCATATGATGTGGTGTTCAAAATAGATGTTCTTGTTTCTTTGAAGATTGTACTCATGTCCATCCCTAGTCTTTGTCTTCAAGAGACCCTTACACCTGTAGGGATTCTTGGTCATATCCCCTCTTGTTTATTAAATAGCAATACACATCTCCCCAGGTAAAGTTTGGGGTAACTCAAATATCAGTGCTCCAGTCAGAATGGAGGTTGAAAGGATTTGGGATTAAACCATCTCTTGTAACCAACTTTGCATTCACAACATTAATATCACTTATAGACTCACAGTCGTTGGTCAATTCGGGAGCGAGTTCGTGGGTTCTTTCCATCAGTTCAACTAATTCTTCCTTCATTTTGTTGGAGACAGATGTTCGTCGAGCCTACAGGTATTTTTTAAGCTCTGAAACCTTCCAGTTTTTAAAATTTACTTCCATTTCTGCAAACCGGTCATAACTTTCGCAGCAACTTTTCCCCGCATTAGCCTCACATTCACGCGCAAGCACTTACTCGTCACAGGGCCATCGGGGAATATGAATATTGTCTATTCTTATGAGTGGTTCTCAAGAAATAGGCATATTATTTCCGAGAAGGCAATTTTCCATTCAATCGCAATTTTTTTACTTACTGCGCATGCGCTGCATTTAACAGGGTTCTTTTGGTAATGACTTAAAAGCTGAGAATTGCTGGATTCTTTGCACTGTTAACTTTTCTAACATATCTTTGTAATAAAAGATTAAAGCCTTCAATACACTGCTCAACTATAGAGTAAAACATAGCACAGATAGTGTGGGTACATGTTGAGTAAATGAAATGACCACTCTATTGAAGGCATGTTTGTTTATTGGAATCCCTGTGCGCGCACTGAATTGCATCAGCAAAAGCACACGCAAAAACTGTGTTCAGCCACCTTAATTCAAATCAGTGTGAGTTAAAAGTTTACTTAAGCTTACTAGCGGCACTCATTCATGGCAGACTAGGTACACCGTGTATGCCAACTTCAGTATTGCTCGCCCTGTTATCCAAAGTAAAACTGAAGGAGGAAGAACATTTACTGTGACTGCCTATCAAGCGTGGAACAGCTTACCGCTATCCATGTGGAAAATAGTGTCGTTAAATTCTTTTAGGAACTCTCCTTGGAAAAACATTTTTTGAAGAACAGCAGCTTTTAAATCATTTTATTCTGTGATTTAGTTATACTTTTGCACCATTAATTAACTTTATGACTTTTTTTGTCTTATCTCCTCTATTTTATACATCCGTATTGTATATAATTTTAGAAGGCCACTGATTTGTTAGTATTTTTATACTATTTTAGTGCTACCCTCTTTCAATAAAGTCTTCACTTACTTACTACTTAGGGATTAAGGGTAGGATGAGAAGAGGGAGGGGCATTTTTTAGGAGAGGCATTTTGAATTTTTTTCCCCCAAACTGTGACTAGCAGTCATATTTTTGTTTTGCCATATAGTTGCCTTTAAAAATGCTCCACATGAGCTGTAGGTACTGATAAAGTTTCATTGAAGCTTTTGATAGATGTACAGTTAGCAGTGGTAATTATTTTTCTCAATGGTTACTTCTTCAAAATAATACTGAAACAAGTGTAGTTTGAATGAACAAGAATGATTCATCACATCTAGCCAAAAAAGTACCAAAACAAAAAAATCCTCTTTTGTTTTGGTACTTACTCTGATGTTAAGCAGAGCTAGTAGAGCTTTAATTGAATCCATATGGCAGCCGTCTAAAGCTGAATTGTATGAATTTACAAATTCCATTAATACAAAGCTTCTAATATGAAAAAGTACTAAAATCTACAAAATTAAGCTCGGAATACTAATTTATAGAAAATTCGTAAAAATTCAGACTACGAAAACTGCTAATGCCTGCACATAGATGGCAGAAATGTGCTAGAAAAACACTTGGTATGCATGACAGGATTGGCAAAGTGGCGTTTTTTTCTAAAGTTATAATGACAATAGTTCTTGGGAGGGGGAAAATGGTGCAACTTATGATCTGGATTAGATACAATAGAATCAAACAATTTTTTTTTCCTTTAAAGATGCCATGTTGTATATGATATGGGCAGGTTGTCATTGTAAGAAAGGCCTGGAAAAATAATTGATACTGCACGTTTTTGAATGTGTTCAATATCCTTACTTACAGTCAAACTAAGTGAAGCGTACCCCTCAAGATTACATTATTGAATTGATCGTTTGGATATTGAACCCGCCAGTCATTTCAAGAATGCAATAATGAATTGATTATTTGATTATTGAACCCACTAGCCGTTTCACGGATGCAATAATGGATTGATTATTTGAATATTGAACCCGATAGCCGTATCCGTTTGGAAAAGGCACGGATCATTGTTCAAATCAGAAGTCCATTTCTGATTAGACCAATAAGACTGTTCTATTCGATGAGGAATCCTGAAAATGAACAAACTGCACTGTAAAAACACTGCAAAAACAGTCAATCGCAAATATTTACTAAATAAAAAAGTCTTGCGATGGCTTCGCCCGTAAACTATTTTCTTCGACCATGAATGCACACAAGAATTTCTACAAGTTCGTCAAGATGTAAATAGGCGAAATGAGCTGTCGATAACATTCCATTTACAGCATTTAATTTACAAGAAGTTCTACACAACAGTCGAACTCACCTTTCCCGCCATGTCTGAAGCCATGAAATGGTTCCATTTCATCATCACGTGTTGGCATAATCCAATCAGAAATGGACTTCTGATTTGAATCAAAACGGATACGGCTATCGGGTTCAATATTCAAATAATCAATCCATTATTGCATTCTTGAAACGGCTAGCGGGTTCAAAAATCAAATAATCAATTCATTATTGCATTCTTGAAATGACTGGTGGGTTCAATATCCAAACAATCAATTCATTAATGTAATCTTGAGGGGTACGCTTCACTTAGTTTGACTGTAAGTAGTCAGGCAGGCGTGATGGTACAGTGGGGCACAATATTCTAGAACTGGCCTTATACAAGAAAGATAGAACCAGATGATATTGTGTGCTGGAACATTTGCACGCTTAAGCAATGTAAGGTGCAAAGGGCTAAGTGAACTGAATTTTACAAAGATCCAGGTACAATTAAATGTTCAAAATCACAGAAATTTTTATAGACATAAAACAACCACAACATTAATGATTTTGATCCAGTAGAGAGTTATGATGTAACAATAAAGTATGCATATGCTGAAGATTTAAATTACAATTTTATTTTTATAGCATTGTATTTTGAGAAAGCTAATCAGTATGGTCATCAATTTTTTGATCAATTAAGAGTTTTAAATTTAAGTTTAAGTTTAAGTTTAGTTTAAGTTTAATTAATTCACCACAGGGATGGCAGGAGAAAGGAACAGAACTTTCGTTCCAATTGACACCTAAACCCTTTTTTTACCCACCCATCCCACCCCGGAGAGGACATCCATCACACAGTAATCTTGTGTGTGGGAAATTAATGTCTCCTACCCCAACCCTGCAGGAGACGGGACCTCCATTTATTCGTCCCTATCCGAGAAGACTAGAATATCTAAACCATTTCTTGATGTTATAGAAAGGTAGCATATTCTTCTCAATTATTTTAAGACCTTGAGTGTTGGTCTGGCCGGGGCTTGAACCCTCGACCTCCCTCACAACAGTCCAGCGCTCTATCCATTGAGCTAACCAGGAGGCGGTTTTAGTTGTTTGACATAAGGTAGAGATCCTGAGAAGGTTTTATGCAAGGGAATTACTGGGTATTCTCTGTTTGGTGTCGGTGACTTAACTTGTGTATATACCTTCAATGAAGCAACCAAAATAATGCAACTCTCTGGGGACTCTACTTGTGAGTTCATTTGATTTTTCCTTTCAAATATATACATATTTTTTTTAATTTGAGCTGCCATATACTGGAATCAGGCGGTGTGCGCACTCTGATTGTATTACGTCATGGTTGTAAAACAAAAATTGAGTCACTTGCATCTTGATGTGTTGGTGTGAACATCTTTGGTGGCAGTGAGATAAGGCATGAATATAGGTTGATTGCAATGGGGATTCACTGTCTGTTGCCATTCCTTCGAAAGTTAAAACATTTGACGGGCCTGCGCGACTCCTGTCAATCCTCAGTGACAAATTGGTTTTAAGAAGGCAACTGACGTTATTTAGAAAGATTCAAAACTGCAATCTACCTAAGAATCTTGACACAAATGGCAACAGTTACACTCCCAACCGATGGTGGGATGAATAATTTCACAGTCAGTAATTATATTCCTAGACGTGAGTTATTCAACTGTGAATTGACCCTCGACATGCAAACGCATAATTATTAGAGAGACAGAGACCTTGTCATAGACAAACTTTTTCCACCGAGCATAAATACGGCATTTGTAAAAGGAGAAGTCCCACGCCTCCTAAGAACGAACTTGTCTCGCTCCACGTTTAGTAAAAATGTACAGAGTTTCTAAATACCCTTGGAGAATAGAGGAAACCTATATGATGGTTTTGAGAACCATATCTCTGGAGTTATTACTTCAGGAGAGAAGTATACTCTGAAACAAAGAAAATAGTGTGTGAACAGAAGAAAGTACTGCCTTTTGTAACGCAATCTCATCTGGCTTTGCCAAACCTCAAGAACATACAGATGGAGAATTATGACACCTAAATACTGACCCTTATTATCACATCACAAAGGAAAGTCATTAAGAGACATCCTAATAAGAGCTTAACTTTGAGGGTAGAATATTTAAAGGCATTAGTGAGTGGTAGGAGATGTACAGGCCTATCAACACCTTTTAACGGTCCACTACCTTTTGCTTTCTGGCTTTCCAGCATGTCGCCTCATGCAAAGTAGAGGTTTTCCATGGATCAAGTGACTGTTTTCATTGCTCTAATTTAACTGTCGTTCATTCAATGATCAAGATAGAAGATTCACCACACAACCTTTGCAATTATTTAATTTTCCTTCACTTAGGAAAGTAGATTTACAACACAATTGATAAATGCCCTTGCAGTAGTAACACTATGTAACGCAACACACTAAACACAACAATGGGCCTTTTTGCTCCACAAAAGGTTCTCAAACACTATTACTTAAAATGCATAAAACATTTGTACCGTTGGAGCACATTTGAGCGCGTTTGGTCAGTGCTGTTGAAGAAGGATCAAAGTGGCCATATACAAATCTTTGAAAGGCTTCAAACTATGACATACAACGAATTTGACCTGCTCAAAAACCAGTCTCAAATTACATGCTAAAATATAGTGCTTGCACTTGTCCTTGAGAATGATATAATGAGTGACAAATACACACGAAAAATACTTCTGCACATTCAGATATATCAAATTATAGTGAAAGGAAAAAGAAACAGCCTAACTTTTACAGAATATCACTCAAACTCTACCCGTTTCTACCACTTTTACCGCCATATTGAAAATAACGCTACCACAATGCGATGCAATCAGAGTGTGCACACTGCCTGTACTGGAATGGTGTTCACAGTATACCCTCAGTAACATTTTTGTTTTGTGGGACGTAATTTTTTGCTGTCATTGATATTGCTTAACTATAAATAAGACTCTTGAAAATAGGAAGCAATTAGGTTCTTGTTGTTTCAAGTTCGCAATTATAGTCTCACACCATGAGTTTGAGTCACACAAACAGATTCAATATTTGCTCTCATGCTTAAACTATTATTTCACACACATCTAAGGTTTTTTTTTATCTAAACTGGTAATTTTGAGACAGCAAACTCTTGCTTTAGACAAGTTCCTAATTGCCTCTCTAGTTCTGATTTATGCCTTGTTCCCTTGGTACTTGCCTTAAATATTGTCCACTCGAAATTTTTATGCAGAGCCTCTTTTACACTAGTCAGTGGATTCAATGACTATTGCAGAGGCTCTCATGCTGACCACATTTTAAGTAATGTGGACTCTCCATTCATGCTCAAGTTGGGGAGATGAATGTTTTAACTACTTCAATTTTTCAATTTTTTTTCTTTGGGGACACATCCTTAAACTCCCTCTCCCCTTGGGAGTTTATTCTCATATCACAGTCAGTGGCTATGCAGACAAAAATGTCTCAAGTTGTCAACAAATTAACTTGATATTATGTCTCTGATGAAACTAACTAATTTTTTTTTTCAGAAATGGAATCAGATGATAGGCGACAGTTGGATGATGTACCTCCTACTTTGAAAGAAAAGTTGATAAAATTAATAGAGTTGAAAAAGGTTCCTTTGGAGCAACTAGCAACTGTCTTGAGTATTCATGACACCTTTCATTTTACATCAGTTGGTGAGCTTGTTAGCCATTATGAAAGGAACAATCAAGCATTGTCATTAGAAAAGTGGAAACTTGTATTTACAAATCTTCAATTGTCCAAGGAACTTGCAGATCTTTTGGCTGATCATTGGGGAGACATGATGGATGGAGTTGACCGCCATGGCTCTCTACCAGCAGAGATGTCACTTCCAGGAACTTTTAGCTGTAGTCGTGACTTGGATGAGCCAATAGACTTTTCTCCACAGGATAAACCTTTCCTTCTAGTGAATGGTAAGTTTGCCTTGTAATTCAACACAAAAAATCATGTATTCCCAAATGTGTCATATTGATGTGTGATTCTCAACAAAGTAATGCTTCATTGTGAAAATAAACACACTAGATGATAAGTGTCAAACATGGAAACAATCCATTATTAGTATCTCTTTTTTATTTAATTTTCCCAACATTAGGAATTAACCAGATCTTTCTCTTTCTACATGTTTGAGAATTTGTTCTTTGGTTTTTTAGTAAGTTATGTTTATATTTATATTGCCAATGGCAAGTTATTTAAGATTCCTTTTGATTCAACTTAATCACTTAATATGTTATGTTGAAGTTTAAGTGTGGTGTCGTAAGAAACCATGAACACATCCAGCCATTTGCAAAGTTCTGGCTAAAAATTTACTTTTTAACTGAAGCCTTCCTTGGAATTGCCTTCCTGACTGCAAAAAGCCTCTAGTATTCATGGTTGTCTGCAAACTTTTGAGGAGCGAAGTTAGACTGCCTCAATACATTTCAAAACTGAGGAAGTTGGTCACCTAATAGTGAAAGAGCTGACATTTCGGGGGTTAGCTCTTCATCAAACAAAGGGCTAAATTGAATAAAGGCTGATAGTTTCGAAAGCAACTGTTTGGGGCTGCGTCAGTGGGAGTAACGAAATAATTTGGATATATCAACAAAGTTGAAATAGTAAATTGGCCACCGTAATGATTACAAATGCTGACGTTTCGAGCGTTAGCCCTTTTGTCGGAGAGAATGAAGGGCTAACGCTCGAAACGTCAGCATTCGTAATCATTACGGTGGCCAATTTACCATTTCAACTTTGTTGATATATCCAAAGGGCTAAATTGTTTGAAAACATCAGCTAATGCTCGAAACATCAGCTTTTCAACTCTTTACCATGACCAATTTACAATTTCACCTTAGCTGTCACAATTTCTACTGATTACTGATTGGACAGGTTTTACTTCTTGAGTGTGATAAACTAACTTAGTAAGTTAAAAGGTATAGTATTGGTTAATTTTGTACATATCAGTTCATTCCAGATTGTTTTTGGTGTTCCATGTTTCTTCTTATTTTGCTCTAGATCCTCCATTATCATTGCAAGTCGCTGAGGCTAGAGTATGTGAATACCAAGGAGCCATTCCAGAGAGGAAACAGGCTCAGCCTCCATACAGCACTGTTGAACCTAAAGTGAGGCAGGAATTATTGACAGGCCTATCAGTTAGAAGGTCACATTTAAACCAACCCCCCATACCAGGGGGAGATTTTGGAAATGAGTGTCAATTCAGTTCTTCCTCTCCACAATCGATTGAAAGTGCTGTGGGGAATGCTTCTTGTTGTGAAATTCTCTGTAATTCTTCAGCAAAAGATGAAAATCAAGAAACTGGGTTCTTCTCAGACAAAGGTGACTCACACACTCAGATAACATCATTCTCCACTGCTATAATGCACACACTTGCTTTGGAGAATGAAGGAAATCGGTTCCAAAACAGTGAATTTACTGTTACACCTGTGGTTGGAAAATCTAAACATAAGCTTCAATCACTGGCAAGCCTCTCAGAAGATTCCAACAAGCAGCCAGATCATTTAAGAACCCCAGCAAGACCCAACACACCTGCTCTATATCCTTTATCAACATATGTAGAGGATAACCCCAGAGCAAGGGAATACCAAGGAGCCATTCCAAAAAGCAAAAGGTATCAGCCCCCACACAGCACTATTAAGCATGATGTCAGGCAGGAATTATTAACAGGTCTACTGGGTAGTGAGTCAGATTTGAATCTACCCTCTATACAAGCAGGACATTTTGGAATTGATTGTCCTCAATCTGGTTCCCCTCCTCCAGAGTCAATTAAAAATACCTTAGGGCATGAAGATGTCCAGTACCAAAACAGTACATCTACATGTACTGTTATACCTGAAGTTGGAAAACCTAAACATCAGATTCAGTCACTGTCACTAGCCAGACCCACTACTCCAGCCAGACCCACTACTCCTGAAGGAACACAATCTGGAGGAAACTCCCCCTCACTAGTGACAGGACGTCATAACAGCAGGCCAAACCAGACTAATCTAGCTGATGTGGAAGCTGGCATCCCAGAAAATGGTGAAGAAAATGGTGAAGAAAATGGTGATGAAAATGGCAGAGCTGTAGAACATTATGATGCCACAGAAAATAATGGTCTTCTGGAGGAAACTCAACAGGTAATAATATGCTGTTGTACTTACACAGTCATTATGATATGAAGGAAAAGCTAACTGAGCCGTGAAGCTTTTGTCTGGGTTTCAGAAATTTACAGTTTGGAAGATTTGAGACTATAAGCCAGATTCATATGTTAAGTTTTTGGGGACTCACATTTATCTGTTGATTGTTTTTCTTGGAGTCAAAATTAAACTTATTCAGGTAAGTTGTTTTAGATGCGAAATGAAATGTTCAATTAAAATTCAGCTGATATCACATGTACCTAAACTGGATTCACCTGTGAAGATGACAGTATATCTGTTTTCAGTTAAGTGGGTAATTTTTGGCAGTGTACTGGGTCTTAATGAAAACTCACATCATGGAATTCAACAAAGTAAACTGGATTCACCTGTAAAGAGATAGTATATTTGTACAAGTCGAGTGGGTAATTTTAGGCAGTGTTGGGTCTTAAACTCATTTCATGTAATGCAACACAATGAAATCCGGGTCAGGTTAGATTGAAGACTTGAAAGTTTTCCATTATTGTTTGGAACAGAGGATTATGATGAAACATATATATTAATCCATAATTTGTTATTTTTCAGATGCTTACATTTCTTAAACTTAGACCTAGTATCTTCATGACTTTTTTTCAGGAATTGGAATCCTTAAAGAAAAGTGTCCTGTATCTTGCAAAGGCAAGTTGTGAATTCAATGGAACATTTTTAAATTTTCTTTTTAAAATTTTAATTGGATATATATATATATGATCCAAACTGCATATGTCATAGAGAAATTACTTTTCATCAGCCATGGTTATTCTTAGCTTCATTATACCAGTCTTATTTTAACAATAAATCTTTGTGGAGTTTTTTCCCCCTTTTCTTCTCTATATGGAATTGGCAGTACCTGGTAATTGATTTGAAATCATCTTGTTTTCCTTACTTTACTTTGTTGTTGATTGTTGTATGCAGGTGTGGGTGGAACATGTTGTGAAATGGTGATTGTTGATAATAATTTTGACTTAAATGCAGGTTTTCCTGCCACTTGTGACATACAAACTGTAGGACTGTGAGTCAAACAGTTTGGAATAAACACATTCAAACAAATTATATGAAGGTATTGGATGATAATAGAATAAAGAGCACATCAAGAAATGATCTTATTTTAAATTGCTTAACTTGACATTTTAATTCTTTCTTTAGAAACTAGAGGAAAGGGATTCATTTTGTCAGATTCTCTTAGATGATCGGTTCCAGCTGAGGCAGACTTTAGAGGTATATGTCAGGAATAATAATAATAATGATAATAATAATAATAATAATAATAATAATAATAATGATAATAATAATAATAATGATAATACACTTTATTTTAAGAGGGTGGCACTGAATAGTGAAAATAACTAATACACTTGTGGCCCGCTGTCTAAAATTATAACAGAAAAAAGATACTGTGTGCACAATGTATGTAAAAAGTTAAGAGCTAATGATAAATTGACTATTAAACTGTAAAAAGTCTATCAAATTTCTTAATCAAACTTTAAAAATGTCTAAAATTACAACAAGAAGTGGACACTAGGCATATGAGGTGTATTTAAAAATTGAGAGTTTATGATAAATCAGTTATTTCATTCTATTTGTTTCCTCTAACTATGACTTTTGTTTGTTTTTTTCTAGGAATCCAGGCAGCGGTGTGATGATTTAGTGGGGGAAAGGAATAATTTGCAGGCAGAAAATGCAGAGGTATATGGCTTGCATAATGTTGTCCTTGCTAACTCATGGGGTGTTATCTTTCAGAGTAAAGATAGACTCAGCACATGTTGATGTTCGTGGACAATATATAGCCTACTGATTTAAGGAATGCAAAGCACAATAACACCACTTTTGTTGATGCTTAGGCCATCCTATTTTTAGAATCCTTGAAGGATTTTGAGTACAATTGCTTCAAACACATTTCTTTTTGCTGTTGAGTATTAATTAGGAACTTAAATTACAGATATGAGAATGTTAACCAAATAGTGTCACTGCTACAAAAAGAAATCATCTTGTAAGCTGCCGTATAAACTCAGAGGGGAAAGAAACACCGCGTTTGTTCCTAAATCAGGGGTCATTAATTGTTGTTAAACATAAGTTTAAATGGGTTAATTTTCAAAAGTAGTGAATGTATTTTATATGGGGATCATTCAACTGTCCATGTTTATATTTTCATTTAAAATTAGCCTTTGTGAAATCTGATATGAGAAGGATATCTTAATCTACCTGAATGTTATTTTTTCGAAAAATAACATTCATTAACAGTTTAAAAACTGTTGATGAGACTATGATTGTCTAAAGTTACTCGGTGACAGGGATTTATATAAATACATAATTTATATTTTGGGGACTAAAAGAACTTTTAATCCTTTCCTTTCAGCTGAGGAGGCATTTGGAAGAAAACGAACAGGTTACCAATACGATGATTGAGGTTAAGTTTACACCCTGACTATTTCGGCATTGTGGTCTAAATATCCTTTACTGAGTTAAGACTCGGAAATCTTAGTGTCACTCTAAATGCAAGCTGTGTCACACCTTAAAGAAGAAACCCAGCTCTTCACAAGAACCAACATTTTATTAAAAATTTCTTGCCAAATTGTTTGCTTACATTAGATTGAGTATTTTGATTGTTTGTTCGTTAGGCCTTTTATTTTTTTGAGCAGGCCAGTTAAAGCTCAAATTGTGTCTGGATTTTTCTCCTAGCAATTTGTCTCTTTAGTGCTGAATAATTGTTGCACAAGCGACCCATGGCATTTAGAGAACAGTTTCTGTCACCATTTTATTCCTCGTAGTTCTCTGTTGTCTTTTTCTTATTTTAATGTGGACTGTACATGAGTGATTACACTCAGAAAACAAACTTCAAAACGCTAGACACTGGGTTTTCGTTTTCTTGTTAAATGAACTATAATGATCAATGTTTGTGTGATGATTGTTTCAGGAAAATCGCCGGTTGTGTTTGCTGGCGGCAGGGTCGCTGTTTGAGGCAAGGAGAGCAGACGATGTTGCTTCAGGAGGAAGAAGAGCAGTCGTAGAGTTGGACCATACGTCGGATAGCGGTGTATGTGCAATTTTGAACGTTCGGTAATTAAAAAGCATAGCACCAGTGCGTGAATGCTGGCATTTGGCGTCAAAGCGGCTGGTGTTACATAAGATCCAAAATTTTTGGCGTTACCTCACTTGGTACTTCAAACTTTGAAATCTTATTGATACTAATGCTGATATGGCCGGGGGCTCGTTGTTAGATTAAAGCAAATTAAAGTACCGTATCTTTAATTTGAAGAATGGAGGTTATGTATCCAAATTGAATACTTGTACACTGCTGAATACTTGTACACTGCTGAATACTTGTACACTGCTGAATACTTGTACACTGCTGAATACTTGTACACAACTGTATTTAGAGATCCTCTACCGAATTTTTGGGTACTATAATGTAAAAGCTTTTTAAAAACATCCGTGTATCCTTACTTTGGCCAAAATTAACAGTTGTTTTGTCTTTTTGAGTTGACTAGACTACAGCAGCAGTATTTGCGGAATGATTGAGTTAAAATATAGAAGCCTATGAATTTGCTCCTTGAGAATTTATACCCCTTATGAATGAAATTCAAATAATCATTAACTCCTTATTTCTAAATAAATAACGTTGAGATTTTGAATTTTTTTGTTTTATCTTTAAGGAGGAGGTTGAACCAGACATTGATGAGCAGCCAGGACCATTTCCCCAAGAGTCAGGTAAATTTTCAGCAGCTATAGGGGATTAAATGTCAAAAAGAGTTTAAAAGTTTTTATATAAGACGCTATCTTCTGAAATGCCACATTAGATACCTACAACCTTATATCAACCAAGTCTATCTCTTTTATGTTTAGACTCTGATGATTCAGTCTATGAGGATGCATTGGAGTATTTTGCGTTGCCACTTGAAGTTGACATGCCACTTGAAGTTGACATGCCACTTGAAGTTGACATGCCACTTGAAGTTGACATGTTGCAGGTGTGTTATTAGTGGTCTTGGTTGTGAAATGTTTTTTTTGTTTGTTTGTTAAATGTTTTTGTTCTAGTCACAGTAACTAGGTTGGGTAGAATTATTCAGCTATCACTCACTCCATGTACCAGTTAAGTGGTGGCGTTTGGCATCTGAGCAGCTACTGTTACTTAATATCCAAGCTGTTTAGCATTACCATATTTGGTACTTTTTAGCTTTGTAATCTTATTGACACTGATGCTGATAGGCTGAGAGCTGGGTTTTTTTTGTTTGTAATAAAACCACGAGTACCGGTATCCTTAATTTGAAGAAGTAATGTTATGTATCCATAATTAACCTATGTACTCAGCTGCTTTTAGAGTTATAGATCAGGTAGAATTGTAGTTAAATTCTACCTGTTTGTTAATGTTTTTGTATGTTGATTGTATTTTTTTATTTACTAGGAAATTGAAAGACTGAGAAGGTGTTTCGACGTTTTAGGCTTAATTTTTTGTTTTTTGTTTAATGAACTGTTTTAAGTGTATATCTTGTAGCATATCCCTTGGTGTTTTTAAATTAGAATATTTACAAATAATTTGTCATGATTAATTATATTTCCCACTAGATTGTACATTATTGATGTCAGTGTCTAGATGCTGAGGTTTTTTAGATGACTATGTAACTCTCAGAATAGAAGGTCTTTCAAAGCACTTGTATAGAATTTCGTACAAACTAATTCGATGAATTCGTTTGATTATCACGAATTTATGACTAAACTCTTCAAAGCGTGCGCGATATATGTTAGATGTAAAATTTTTACCGAAAAGCTGAGGTTTTTCAGTGCCTCGTTCTGACTTCCCCTGGCCACGAAACAAATCAGAGTAGTAGGTGTGGTCAGACGTAAAAGTTATTTAAGAACTAGTATTGAAATTTATCTTTATTAGTTCACGTTTTCTGACAAATTCGTAAGTAACTTTTTAATTTTTCTACCCAAAATGTGGTTAAAAATGGGATGTTATTTTAATGTGCTAATGAGAGAAATTAGAGAAACAAATGGTAGTATTTAAAGTATTTAAGACATGATATGCAGTCGAGTGTCTACGGAGCCAGAAAAATTTCATAGGTAAGTTTCCTTTATTCATTCTGTTCATTGTGAACGTTACTCTCTCTACTATACTCATTGACGGAAAATGATAAGATACGATTGATATAGGGCCCATTAGGAAGTTCACTGACAGGAAATGGAAACGTTTGGTTGACTCGACGTCCTTAACTCTGTAAAAGTTTTGGCCAAGACACACAAGTGCATACCAAAAAATTATCATGTTATTCTTACATAAGGTATAAGGTTAATATAATTATGTCCTAGTTGAGGACAAAAAAAACTCAAGCAGTTATTTTGCAGAGGTGATGTTTAAAACATATAAAAAAAATTTTTATCTGATATCTTTGTTATTCTGTAGATGTGATGTTTAAAACATTAAAAATATTTTATCTGATATCTCAGTTGTTCTATGATCGTTGTTCTAATCTTGACCAGGTTGTATCTGGAATCTGGAAAAAAAAAACCATCGTGCTAGGTAGGAAACAGGAACAGTGTTCAGTGGTTCAGTCAATGAATAATGTTATGCAGCAATAAAGTACTAACGAGAAGGTCTCAACCGCTTGCTTGAATCAGCAACGTTGGTTGGGTTTGGAAAGGGCATAAACTCTTCTGAGGGATACAGAAAGAAAGATGCCCTGTACGGACGAGACAGACCATCCGAAAGCTCAATTTAAAATTCACAGCAAAGAATACAGAAAATGGCGCAAAGGCACCTTGACACCATACGGTTACCGATTGAAACCTTGGAAAAATTGAAACCGTCCTCGCGTATTTTGACTTCCCTCAAGGACACGTACTCGTGTTCCCTTACTCTCGTTTATGCGCCCACTATGGGCGTATGCACAGGTACTGGACAGGTAAGTACCAAGATCTCCGAGTGGTGAGTTTCAGACCCTCTTTCCGCTAATTTCCTGTCAAAGAATTTGTCAATCATTGGTCGGAGTTATCACCATTCTGGCTTCTGGTCTTGTGCAAACTGTACATAGTGGAAATAATTGGTTTCTTCTGGAATTTTTGTTTTCGGTTCGGTTTACACAACACTGTTAGGATATGCTGGAGTTTCACCCAAAACAACGTTGAAATCAGAGAAACGGCAGATACTAAACCACTGCGCACTTTCGTATTAATCGATAGGTATCTTTCCAAAATTGCCTCTTTTATTTTGCGCTGGTTCCATAATAAAGACCATTATATATATATAGAAAGTTTAAAAAATTGCGAGGATGGACAACTTCTGACGTAAAAGATATAAAAAATTTTAATATAATAAAAAACGTTTCGGTCAGGGACCTTCAGTTATTCACAAGTTTTGAAATAAAAGCAGAGCATTAAATAGGATCGAAGTGCTAATGATTACGTAATTACAGATAACGACTAATGAACTGGTGCTAAAAAAGATAACAAAAAACCTAATTACAAAGAAAGCAATGGACAAAATACAAGAAACAAACCCTAAAAACTAATAGATAAGAATACTAAATATGTCAATATGAGTGGCGTAACCAATTGCAAAGAAGCAATGCGGCGAGCATTAAAAAAGGGAAGGCCCACTTCTAACTACAACAGTAAACCGTAACAAAATCCCAAATCAAGGCCTTTGGAGCCCGAAAGGGCAAATTATCAACAAAATCCCTGGAGGGGCCCTTAAATGATACTAATCATAACAAGATCCCTTGGCAGGGCCTCTGAGTCCAATCCACACCTGAAGGGCCGACAAAATCCAAGAAAGGGCCTTTGAACGATCAATTAGTAGCGCCTAATCTAAATTAGGTGGAAAATTAATTAAAGCAAATTCCATTTTTCGAATGAAATTCCTTTCTTTTATTCAAACCATGGGGTGCCAAAGAGAACAACTGAGCACTCCAATAAGCCACTTTTGTGATTAAAAGCCTATCGATCTCTGCAGAGCCACTAGGGGCCTTTACCTGATCAATGCATTGGAACGAAAAATCGTCCAGGTGTGTGGGGTTTTGTTGAAGTGTATCGCTACCTCACAAATTGTTTTGTCTATGAGCATAGTAGATTTGTGATTTCGAAATCTCACTTTAAAGTCGGTAGTAGTAGATCCCACGTATTGCAGGCGACATTTCTTACAGGAAGCCAAGTAAATCACATTTTTAGAGTCACAGGAAAGTCTAGGGTGAATGGTGTAAGTTTTGCCCGTCTGAAAGCTGAGAAATGATTTAGATTCAACAAAGAAATTCTGACAGAGGTCGCATCTTTTCCTACCGCATTTAAAGCAGCCATTGTTATGAGGAATGGTTTGTCTCTCGCTGGCAGTTTTAAAACGAGATAGTGCTAACAATTCTTTGAGATTTTTCGATCGACGAAAAGATGGTATGATAGAACTTCGAGGAAAAAGTTCTTTCAATTTGGGGTTAGATTGCAAAATAAACAAATACTTTCTGATTATGTTGCCTACGTCGGGCAAGTTAGGATTAAATGTAGTAACAAATGGAAATAGTTTCTTCGCTTCTTTTCCACGGGTCCTGAGTAAATTATGTCCAGGGATGGCAGAGGCTTTGGAGAATTGTTTGGAAACTAATTTAGAAGGGTAACCCTGGTTAACAAGGTACTCTTCGTACTCAGCTGTTAACGTTCTCTCGGCAAAAAATACTTCTTTAGAGCAATTTCTTTTCAATCTTGTGGTTACTCCAAAAGGAATAGCCTTGAAAACGTGCTTAGGATGGCAGCTGGAAGGCGGAAGATATAAATGGCTATCTGTAGGTTTGGAATAGACGTCTGTCCTGATAAATCCATCGATAAGATGTAAGTGGCTTAAGACCATTCCTCTTGACCCTAAATTGGACCTACCCAACGCCACCGGAATGGATAATCTACTTACAACCAGACGCAGTCGACGCTACAACAACTGGGGCAGGCTTTTAAGGAAACGTCAGCATTTCCGCCAAAAACGCAGATTGCCCAACCCAGTCAATTCGGACCAACTACACCAGTTAGACCCTGTTAACCTTTCGAGCACATCCATGGATGCAGATCAGGTAAAATTGCTGAAGAAAGGACCATCGTTTTTCCCAACACCTAAGGACATCAATTGGCAGAGCGTGTACGATGACTCAGAAGTATTTGAAGCTCGACTACGAACAGCAGCTTTCTTCATTGATAGTAATCCTGATGACAACCTGACAGTTCCTACCCCGCCTACCAAAGGATAGGAAATGGAAACCTCCAACGTCAAGGTACCCTGAACTTGAACTATTTTTAGCTAATGTACGGCGTGATCTTCTCAATCCTGAGAACATTAGGCAAGCTAGAGATAATCTTTCTAAAAAAGAACGGGCTGCGCTTAAAGAACTTAAAAATTCCAATGTAGTGATTCGTATACAGGACAAAGGATCCCGATTTGTTTTAATTGATGAAGGGGAGTACGAGGAAAAAAATTTGGTCAGCTTAACAATCATTTGCATTATGAACCTTTGCAATCAGACCCAACCTCTAAACATTTGGCATTAGTAGAGAGTTGGTGCTCCAAATGACCAGGAAAAGGTGAGATTTCTCCCGAAGTAGCCAAAATGGGTTTTAAATAAAGAAGCGAGACCAGGAGTTGCATTTGGAAACATCAAAACACACCAAACGGGTAACCCACTCAGACTTATTACATCTTGTTGTGACACGGCAATTAAAAACTTATCGGCCTTTACTGAATTTTATTTACAACCACTTGCTCGAAAATTACCATCGTTTATTAAAGACACTACCGACCTGCTTAACAAAATAGAACATCTTAACACAAGCGATCCATTTCCAACTGGCACCTTACTGGTCTCGTGGGACCTGGTTTCAATGTTCCCTAACATCGATAACAAACTCGACCTCACTGCAGTAAGGAAGGCTTTGAATACTAGAGAAAACAAATTTCCATCCACGACTTGTATTTTAGAAGCCGTAAAAATTTGTTTGAAAAGCAACCATTTTGTTTTTAAAGAGAATTTCTTTCTTCAGATCCATGGCACAGCTATAGGTCCGAAGAATGCTTGTAGCTATGCCGATCTAGCCATGGGCGAAATTGATCACAAAGCTAAGTTTTCTGGTCCGATAAAGCCGTCCTTATGGTGGCGATATCGAGACGATGTATTTGACCTCTGGCAGCTGGGCCTTCCTGCCCTACATCAATTTACTGATTACATCAATTCTCTGTATCCTACTATTAAGTTTGAGCTAGTTTTTTCTGAGTGTGAGCTCCACGTACTTGATCTCACTTTACATCTTATCGATGGATTTATCAGGACGGACGTCTATTCCAAACCTACAGATAGCCATTTATATCTTCCGCCTTCCAGCTGCCATCCTAAGCACGCTTTCAAGGCTATTCCTTTTGGAGTAGCCACAAGATTGAAAAGAAATTGCTCTGAAGAAGTATTTTTTGCCGAGAGAACGTTAACAGCTGAGTACAAAGAGTACCTTTATAACCGGGGCTACCCTTCTAAATTAGTTTCTAAACAATTCTCCAAAGCCTCCGCCATCCCTAGACATAATTTACTCAGGACCCGTGGAAAAGAAGCGAAGAAACTATTTCCATTTGTTACTACATTTAATCCTAACTTGCCCGACGCAATTTTTTAAACTTTCTACGTTCGTGTTGGCTGTGAGGTTTGGACTGCGAATCTTTATTGATCCTCCTGGCGCGGTGCACCTTTGTTGGCCTGAGAGTTCCATTAACGACTTGCGATATATATATATATATTCTTGAACTTGATTTGAATGTATTTCAAAGAGCGCTCAACTCTTAGAGAAGCATCGGTAATTATAACGAACTGGTTCAAGACTTTAGAGGTAGTTCATCGTTTTATGACGACAGCCCTGTTTCGTATGGTCGAAAATGACCACACTCATCAGGTAATTTCAACGATTGACCGTTAACTTACAATTACTGGCTATAAAAGCGGGAATACGGTTGCTACTGGAGACATAAAAACAACGCTACTTGTCCA
Source organism: Stylophora pistillata (assembly GCF_964205215.1). Lineage (NCBI taxonomy): Eukaryota > Metazoa > Cnidaria > Anthozoa > Scleractinia > Pocilloporidae > Stylophora > Stylophora pistillata. Next base: position 13,130,319 of record NC_142526.1, read on the forward strand.
TATAAGTCATGTGACTGGTATGCATAATTTCGGAGATTGTTACTTGATTATGAAGTTTTTAAGGAGGTATCTGTTTCCATGGGGGCATGAACTTGCTAGCTCATTTCGCTTGTGTAGACTGCAAAGCTCATTTTTACATATGATCGTGAATTTTTCAAAAAGACATAAATTACATTTCTTAGTAATGTTGTTGTACGGTTTGCATTGTTTGATGGTTTTCCACGCTAGCTTGAAAGGTTTGTTATTGTCCTTCAGTGTCCATATGTGTTCAGATAATTCAGTCTCGTGTCTCTTGTTTTGGCGTCGGGAGGAAGCTGTGTGGTTTCTGTACCGTTCTTTAAAGTCTGTCGCGAGTCCCACCTATGAATCTGTTGACGTTTCAGTTGTGACTGTTGCTTGGTAGACTGCGTTTGATGTGAGGCATTTTCCCTCTATAGGGCATTGGTCTTTTTTCCGGCAGTTACATTCTTTGTCTAGTGTTTGTGGCGAATTATGTGACTGGTTGTAATCTGATAGTAGCTTTTTGTTGTGTGACGCGATTGTTGTTTTGACGTTACGCATGCTAGCCTGCGAACTCTTTGGTTCTGGATTCTGAAAATATTTTCAAAAGTCTTAAGAATATCAAAAGCAACAAAGCAGCAGGCCCTGATGGTATATCAAGTACAATTATTTCTCTAGCCGGCCCTGCAATCATTAATGGCTTGTAAAAATTAATATCTTCAAGCGCAGCTTTGTCACAAGAACTGTTCCCATTTCTTGGAAAAGAGCAAAGGTTACCCCTATCTTAAAAAAGGGAGATAGAACTGACATTGCCAACTATAGACCTATATCCTTGCTGTGTATCCCAAGTAAATTACTGGAACATCAGGTCTGTAATATAATTGATGAGCACCTAAGTAACTCCTCTCTAAAAAGTTCTTCACAGTGGGGCTTTACAAAAGGACTATCATCAGAAGGCATGTTACTAAAAATGACATATACCTGGAAGATGAATATGAATAAAGGTATGATTTTCGGTGCAATATTTATTGACTTTAAGAAAGCTTTTGATAGCATCTCACACAACATCTTGTCATTAAAACTCCAAGCTATTGGATTAAGTGGGAATCTCCATGAGTGGCTGATGGATTATTTGAAAGACAGATTTCAATACACTGTGGTAAATGACCACCCTTCTAACTTGGATGAAGTGAAATATGGTGTTCTCCAAGGATCCCTCCTGGGTCCAAGGCTTTATACTATCTACGTCAATGACCTCCCTAATGCTATTACATTTGGAGACTCGTTCATGTATGCAGATGATACAACATTATATTGTGTGGGGAAGAACTTTGATCAGGTCTGCTCACAATTAAATAACATTCTCGAGCAACTTCTGCTTTGGAGTACAATGAACAAACTTTGTATTCATCCTGTAGTCTGAAGTTATGATCCTTAGCAAATCGGGCTTCATTGGTCCTGCTCCTCCAATATGCTTCGGAAATAATTTTATTAATGTTGTTAATAACACTACTTGTTTGGGATTAATCATTGACAATAGGCTTACATGGGCATTGCATGTGGACCATGTAAAAAAATCTTTTGCACAGGAAGTGGGCGCATTAAAAAGAATGAAGAAGCTTCCTGTGAAAGCGCTGGAGGAAATTTACTTTAAATCTATTGTACCTGCGGTATCGTATGGTATTGTGGTGTGGGGAAAATGCAATTATTCTATTATGGAATCCTTAAACCCTATTCATGCAAGAGCTGCACGAGTTATCCACCAGGATAAAAGTCTTGAAGAGTTAAATTGGTTGCCAATTTCTTACATATATAAAAGAAGACTCCTTCTTCTGATGCACGATGTTTTAAATGATAAAATCTTATATCCCCCTTTTAATTTGAAGTTACGCAACAGACCATCACGTACAGGAGGGTTACATGTTGAAACCCCTAGAGTGAACTACAAAGTGGGAAAGGAATCAGCACAATACAGAGGACCTGTAATCTGGAATTTTATTGCTAGGCTGGCAACGTTTAATGTGAACATTCAAAAAGACAGTTTTAAAAATATTTTACGCAGGCTCTCACAGAACATAAATAGCTTCTCTTTTGAAGCGCCTATGATTGCTATGAAAGACAGAGATTTTGTATATTTTTAAGTTTTATTACATTCCATGTAAATATTTGAATTAATTCGTGACTTGTTTGCTAATGAACTTTATTACAATGATTCATATTGAATATTTAAATACCATAGGGTGACTTTATGAATTATTTTAGTTTTACATTTTATTAGTTCGTTGTAGGTCCACATCAGCCTTATGGCTGCCCCCTTCCTTACAACCTGCATTACTAAATAAAATGATTGATTGATTGATTGATTGATTGATTGATTGATTGAAGCAAGCCCTCGGGGAGAGGAGGGGGATTGGGACGAGCGGAATGTGCGGAGGGGAGAGGGAGGGCTTGCCACAGACCCCCACTAACTAACGTAACGCCCCCTATTTTCGTTTTCATATCGTCTTGCATATGTCAATCAGCGCCTCTTAAAATTAACCAATCGGAAAGCGCCATTAGCGAGAGCTCAGTGAACCATGCAAACTGTCAAAACAACAACTAAAAACTTGCTCCTCGTGAGTGAGAAATATCAGACTACAAGGAGAATCTGGTATCAAATTCTAAGAGAGGGAGAAAGCCAAAAGTTAATCCAGAAGACGTAGTTTGCCGGGTTTGTGGAGTAGATTTAAGAATTAAATTTGGAAGTGGCCTCAAGAGTTTTGTAAACACTTTTAATCAGAGTCAAAGGGAAGAATTTCAGTGTGTCTTCGCCGATCGCCTTCGAACGGTCGGTTTTCACTTTGAAAATAAGTCGCACATATCTCAAATTATATGCCTTCCTTGTGCAAGAAAAGCTAACAGTTTTTGCCAGTTTTATGAATTGTTGAATAAGGCCGCTTCTCGATGTCCGGATTCCCGTGATGTTTCGTCGAAATGAAAGTTCTCAACACCGACAGGAAAAAGTCCAGGTAGAAGGAGCTTGCGTGTTCCCTCCCCAGCACATGCAAAACCTCCATCTAGTAGGGAAGCGTTCTTTGACTCGCCGAGAAAAGGACAACCCTCAACTTCAGCGATGGATACAAATTTAAACATTGATGATTTGGCTCCAACGTCCATCGGCTTTGCAATGTTGTGATTACGGGCAAGTTTGAGAATGAAGACGCCATTCTTATCAAGGCCCTGAACTTGAACAAGTGGATGGCTGCCACAAATATTCTACTTCGACATCGATTCTTGAGGGCAGAACTTCTCGAAATCACCGTCGTCCGCCATTTTCTAAAAGGTAGTCGCCACGAAAGACTGTTTAGTTCGAGGGTTGATTGACAGCGTGTTGCTCTCAGCCAATGGGAATTTTTCGTCCATACGAGATCGGAAATTTCGTTGGTTAGTGGGGGTCTGTGGCAAGCCCTCCCTCTCCCCTCCGCACATTCCGCTCGCCCCAATCCCCCCTCCTCTCCCCGAGGGCTTGCTTCGCAGGCTATACGCATGCAGGAGTAGCTTATCCTTAGTGTGTGGCGATTGAAGATCTTGTGTAATGGATGGTTTTTCGGGAAGCATCTGTGAACAATATTTAAGAACTTTCTTCCCAAATTGGTCTTCACGTTGGAGTTCCATGGTGGATTATACCATATCACTTTTCTTTTGCGATTTTTATTGCGCTTTTGGGCTGGCTGTGGATCATATGTAAGCTTATAGTCGTAGCCACTTTCGTAGAGGGCGTTTTGGTAAGGAGGGCTGGCGTTATCGAAAACTTCTTTGCTTGATATGCTGATTAATGGCTTGTTTATATTTTCCGGGATGTTCTTTCGCAGTGCAACTAGGGGGTTACTTTGACTGTGAACATAGAGGAGTTTGTTGTTCGGTTTCATGTATGGGTTGTAATATTCATTTGCGAGGTCGAAGGTTACACAAAAAAAATTGACTGCTTTCTTATTAGCTTCGATGGTGATCTTCAGGTCATTAGACTTGAAAATTTTGCTAACTTCTTGGTTTGTTTTTTCAATTTCTTTAGGTGTAGCTCTGCATACTGCTAGCCAATCGTCACGGTAAAGGCCCCCTCGATCTTTAACTTTTGCCGCAATCAGGGATAACATATAGGCTCCGATTAGTTCGCATGTCTCGGCTCCATCATACGAGCCCATCGTCACGTCGAACATGTCGGTAGTGCTCTTCTTTGCCATAGTGTGTTCTGGTGGTACAGCAGTGATTTTTTCGCATGTATGATAATATGGCGGTCTTGTGGGCTGATGGATGTGAACTGGGAAGCATAGTTTAGTGATTTCTGTAGGAGTTGTTCAGAGATGGATGGATAAAACTCACACACATCGACATGACTTATATGGATAAGTAGCGTTGTTTTTATATCTCCAGTAGCAACCGTATTCCAGCTTTTATAGCCAGTAATTGTAAGTTAACGGTCAATCGTTGAAATTACCTAAAGAGTGTGGTCATTTTCGACCATACGAAACAGAGCTGTCGTAATAAAACGATGAGCTACCTCTGAAGTCTTGAACCAGTGCAGTGCTAATGCTAGGATGGAGGAGAACCAATATGGTCACCCCAAACGATCCAACCTTTGTGATATCGTCTAAGCCATGCCAGAGTGCTCAAACTAGAGTACACTAGCGAGCATGCGCAATTGCAGAGCAATGACTCATCCTAGTTAGAGTGCTCAATTTGGACATGAAAGCAAAGCTTTGTATGCCAAAGAGCTATATCTAACTGCAGACAGTACTTTTTTTTTTTTTTTTTTAAAAATATAAAAGCCTGGAGACCAGGCGGTTTTATTTCGTCAATGATATCTATTTACAATTCTAATTGATTAAAGTATTCGAATTAAATTATGAGTTACTTAAGTGTTTACAGGTCTCCATTAACTAATGACATTTTCTCTTACAGGCGGCACGAACAGCGCACGGGCTATAACAGCCCGGAGTAAGCGCCCACCTGTAAGAGCTAACAAAGTTCTATTTACAAGTTTTCTATTTATAAAGTTCTATTTACTATTTACAAAGAGTTTTGTCCCGACCATGTGGGGCGCAAACAGCGCGCGGGCCTGTAGCCCAGAGTAAGGACCCCTCATGGGCGAGGTTTAACAAGTTTTATTATATACAAAGGTTCAGGGGGGAGCAAGAGAGGGAAAGAAGACAGGTTTACCAGCATCGGCCGAACAAAATGCGTTTTTAAAAGACCAAAAATTCCTTAAGGTATCAGTGTCGCTGCTAAGAATTCTGAGTTGGACATCTTTTTTAATTAAGTCGATAATCGCGTTGGAGCTCAAAAGAGAACCTTCGAAGGTAGCTTTATTTCTGGCAAGCCAACACCAATATATGATGGTTGCCTTGAGAAAGTTAGATAAGGATATACTGGTGGTAGATTGGTCTAGGGAAAAGGGGTAATAGATAGAGGTAGGGGAGATAGAGAAGGGGGAGTCGAGTAGAACACGAAAAAGGGGAGAGAAATAGTCCCAGACTTTCACAACTCTGGGACATCCCAAGAAACAGTGTTCAATAGTTTCTGTTTTACCGCAGATCGCGCATTTGTCATTATTGATGTATCCCCAAGACTTTAGGAGATATCTTACGCGGATCATTCTATGGATCAATAGCCAAATTAGATCGTTCTTCTTGTTCTCAATTAGCTTTAGGCGAGACTTGCGCCACACCCAGGCCCAACGATTGATGGGGCGGTCCATAGCAGACGCCCAAAAACCGGAGCACCGGGGTGCAACGCAGACGGGGTCAAGCAACAAAAGATATAAATTCTTACTGGTGAGTAAATCAGGTAAGGCACCAGTTTTCTGATGCAAGGTACGGAAATTATCTAAACAAAGCCGGTAGTAATTGGAAGGAAGGAAGGAAGAGGGGCCAGAATTTGTGGGAAAAGAAAAACGGGGATCTAGAATAGTTAGCTTATGTCCTAAAAAATATCGAGCTAGGTAATGCCATTTGGATGTGCCAAAGTCATCTCTTAAACTGGAAAAAACAGAAAGGCGCAGGCTAGCGCACTTAGCTTTAAAATTAACGACGTTGAGGCCCCCAGAGGATGGGGGCGCACAACAGCGATCGCGACTTACATTTTCCATTTTTCCTTTCCAGATAAAAGGCCAAATGATCGACTTAAAGCTATCGTGCACCCAACGGGGTGGGGGGATGACTTTAGCAACGTGCCATAAACGGCTTGCGCCTAAAGTGTTTACAATTAAGGTTCTACCGATAAAAGACAGGTCTCTTTGTTTCCAAAGATTTAGAACCGAACTTAGTTTGTCTAATTTGGCCCGCCAATTGTCGTCGTCGACATTGACGAGGCCGTTTGAGAAGTAAACACCAAGCACTCTCATTTTAGTGACCCATTTAAGGCCATAGGGAGATTCAATTCTAGTTCGCCATTTTCCTAACCACATTGCTTCAGATTTGGACGTGTTCAGTTTAGCGCCAGATCCTTGTTCAAATTTTGATACGACTCGGAGAAGTGAAGAAAGAGATCTTTCGGATTTTAAGATGCAAGTAGCATCGTCAGCGTACTGGGATATTTTGTATTGAAGGCCCCCTGCTCCGGGGAGCAGGAAACCTTCAATATCTTTACAATTACGGATTTGCGTTGATAATACTTCTGAAACTAGCACATAAAGGAGAGGAGATAATGGGCATCCTTGTCTCACCCCTCTTCTTAAGTGGACAGGGGGGGACAGGGAGCCATTAACAATGATTCTAGAGAAGGCTTTAGAATAAAATAGTTCGACCCACCCACAAAAGGAGGGGCCGAAACCAAATTTACGCAATACTCTCATCATGAATTCGTGGTCAACTCGGTCAAAAGCTTTTTCTTGATCTAAGGAAATGAGAATACCTGGTTCATTAGTTTTGTCAATCATGTCAAGGGCATCACGAAGTAAGGCCAAATTTGAGAAGATAGTGCGGCCGACCACGCCGCACGTTTGGTCTGAATGCACGATGGAGTTCATGACTTTTTTCAATCGTTCAGTGATGATTTTAGATGCTAACTTGTAGTCAGTGTTTAACAAGGAAATTGGGCGCCAATTTTTTGCGAGGCGTCGATCATCTTTTTTGTGGATGAGTCGTAGGAGGCCCTCGTACTGGCTATCCGCGAGGGAGCCAGCAAGAAAGGCCTCGTTCAAAACAGAAATTAAGGAGAGATTCGCTCAGATCGTTCCAAAAACACGAGTAAAATTCTGTTGGGAGACCATCAGAACCGGGTGACTTGCCGGTCTGAAGGCCTTCCAATGCAGTAAGTAATTCTTTATTAGAAAAAGGGCCTTCACATAGATTGCGCTCATAATCAGTCAGTGAAAATTCGAGGTCGTCAATTATTTCAGTTTGAATAGCGCTTTATACTAATGACGTCATGAAATTTTAGACCCCCCGCGTGACTCAGACAAACAAACTCCACTTCTTTGAGAGCTACAAGGGAAATGGCGAGTAGTTCGCTTATTCCCTTACAGTTCTGACCGAAGAGGACGGCGTTTCTGGCTCCAAATTTGAAAGAGAACCGGAAGAATACACTGTAGACCAGCTAAAACGGTGGTTAAAATGTAGGGGCTTAAAATTAAGCGGTAAACGAGAAGATCTTGTACAGACTGTGTGAGATGCGGGAATTATCACACCCTTGATCCGGCAATCGATCATGGAAAATGGTTTGCTGCCAAAGTTTTTCAAGAAAATTCTGATGTAAACAATGTAAAAAGGGGGTTGACAGGCCTACACGACTCCCCAGCGCGTGTTTAGAATAGCCTATTCAAAGTTTGGCTCTCACGAGCATGTTTTTGAGCGATCGCCCTCTTGTAAGATACGAGCGGCGGATTTTTGTATATTTCGCTCAATACTGATTGTGTTTCTATTATATGCCAGTTCATGTAGTTTATGTAGTTAATATTCAGGCAGTTGTCATTGAATAATTTCTGTTTCTTTGACGCTGAATTTTCTCTTTCTTTCGGTGCTTTCCTCTAAGGAGCATGTGCTCAACTTACTTGCGCTGGTCTTAGATTTGCCTTTAGTGGATCGGGAAATTCGGCTGTTGGACCTTTTCCGCCGGGCCAGTGAAGAGCACAAATATAACTTAAGTGTTTCTTGTTATGTTTTTCTCCGTGAAAAACTCATGCGAACAAGCCACCAGCCAACGCTTGCACTTTGCCATGTCTCGCGAAGGTTTTGGGAAAGGAATGAATACTTTCTTCCCTAATTCCTTTCACTCTTTGAGTGATTTTGGCCATTTATCTGCATATCTTGAGTCTGTCTTACACTCACCCCAACAACAGTGTTTGGTACTAACCATGCCCCTTCCTTTCAGAACGCCAAGTCATTTTTTGACGAAATTCTCCGTCGTTTTGTTTTAATTTTAGAGCTCTCGCTCATACATTTCCTTAAGCTGGTCACAATGTTTGTCTGAGTCTGTGCGGGGGGTCTCATAGGTTACACGTAACAAAATCTATTTTTAGTAATAGTATAAAGCGCTATTCGCATATCAAGAGGATCTTTGGTGAATAAATTCTTGTAGAAATTGGTTAAAATTCTTTCAAGATCATTTTGAGAATTTCTGAGAACACCGTTCTCGTCAAAAAAAGATTCAAAACTATTCATGTCAGCTCGTTTTTTCTCCAGACGGAAGAAATAGCGTGTTGGTTTCTCGCCTTCTTCGAACCATTGTGCTCGGGAGCGGACTTTAGCTCCTTCGGCTTCTTTCGAGATTAGAGAGGACAATTGGCTTTCCAAATCGCTAATTACACCTGGGTTATTTAAGCGATTAGAATGTAAAGCGTTTTTAGCATGGGTTAATTGCTTAGTAATTAGGATTCTTTTGGCATTTGCTATTCTCTGTTTACGGATACAGTGTGAAATACTTGTTTTGCGGATTTCAATTTTTAGAGCATCCCACCATTCGCGAAGGGAGGCGAATTCGGGAATTTTAAGCTTAAAGTTATTAATCGATTTTGACATAATGTTTTTAAATTCTACATCTGAGAGTAAAGAGCTGTTGAACTTCCAAATTCCAGGACCGTGATTAGAAGGGTTAGTCGTTAGTTCAATTTTTACAAAGTCATGATCGGATAGGTCGTATACGCATGGAAGAATATTACATTTCGTTACTAGGGTTAAGCCTTTAGCGACGAGAAAGCGGTCAATTCTAGATGCCTGGGTATGGTCTTTGTTAGACCAGGTGAAAGTTACTTTGCGCGGGTTGTTTTTGCGCCAAATGTCTGTAAGTGAGAAGTCAGCACAAAGGGATCGGAGAAGTTTTTGATCAGACAATAGGATGGCGGAACAATTTAATTTATCTAGGACATTGTCTACACAATTAAAGTCTCCCCCGATCACTAGATCCCCTTGGGGGAGAAAGTAATTGTGCAGACAAGAGAAAAAACTTTTACGATCCGAAATAGTATTGGGAGAGTAAATGTTTACTAAATTTAGTTTAGAATTATAGTAGTCAATGAGTAAGCTCAATATTCTTCCTTCGGAATCGGTCAAAAAACGGATAATTTTGCCTGGGAAGTTTAGAGAAAAGAGGATGGCAACACCGGCAGACCTGCCAGTCCCGAAGGACCACAGACATTTGCCGCGCCAGAGTATTTCGAATTCCTCCGCTTGTTTTTTGCATGAGACATGTGTTTCTTGTAAAAGGATTATGTCACAGTTTGAATAATTTAATTCTTGAATAATTTTTCGACTTTTACTGGAGGACCCGAGTCCTCGCACATTTAGAGAAATTATTTTAAGCTTACTCATTGAATATAAATAAAAAATTAATGTCTGTACCGCCTTCTCCTAGGTTTAACTCTCTCCCATCCATCATCATCAGTTTCGGAGCCAGAGCAGTCACGGCGGGAAGATCTATCGCGGTCATCGCGGCCGCGATAATAATCTCGATCGTTTCTATCTCTCTCTCTTCTGTCGTCTCTCCGGTCATCTCTTCGTTCTTCTCGATCGTCCCTCCCTCGCTCGTCTCTTCGTTCTCTTGGTCGTTCTCTTCTACCTTCGTCGCGTTGTTGTTCTCGTTGTTTCTCTTGATCTTGTTGTTTCTGTTGTTCTTGCTGTTTCTGCTTTTCTAGTAATTTCTGTTGTTCTTCTTGTTGTCGCTGTTGTTCTCTCTGTTGTTGTAGTTTTTTCTGCCTTTCTTCTCTTTCCTTGGCGCGCTGGGCTCGCTCTTGTTTCTTTTCCTCTTCAGTTTTAGGTGGCGTTGGCTCACTGTCGACGTTCGCGCTGAAGAGCAGGAAGGGGCATTGAGGCATGGAATGGTTGTCCGCTAAACAAACGGAACATCTTGGCGAGTCTTTACATTCTTGAGCTCGATGCCCAGGGCATTCACAATTAAAACAACGGACTGCAGAGCAGTCTTTGGCCATGTGGTCAGTAGCTCCACAATTCCGGCAAGCTTTTGGCTGATTTGGGTACCATATTTTAATAGGTTCACCAGCTATGTTGATGTTGGCAGGGATGGTTCGATGTAGCGCCATTCGAGCCGTTCTTACTCCATTCTCGATATGTTGTGCAATTTTGTCGCGCCGAAATGAAAGGACACGACCGTAGTGGCTGAGTCGGCCAATCACGGCAGTGTCGGGTAGTTCAGCGGGGGCTTCATGGATCTTGACGAGGACCAAACGATTTTCGCAGTCGCCCAAGAACACTTTGAGACCGGCAATCACGACAAAAGGTGTTTCAAGAGCGGCTTCTTTAGCTGCACGGCTCTTAAAAGTTACGATCCAAGATCTATTGGACGCCTTTCTCTGGATTCCGGTGATAGCGTCAATATCGATTTCTGCCGCGTCAAAAGCTTCGAGAATTATTTGCGATGTGACGATTGTATCAACGCTAAAATAGATAGAGCGATCCTTCGTGATTTTACTTTGACTAGGAGCATTCAAAAAAGGCACGGCCTTAAATTTCACACCCTTATTTTCCAGATTTTTCAGTACCTCAGGGATTTCGATTTCCACGTCTGCGTCCCAGGACTGTGAACCTTCTACCACGCTTGCGTCTACGACGTCTCCTGGATTCGCTATCGAGTTATCGGTAGTAAACTGGCTGATATTTTCACTTTCCTGGCTGTCCATGTTGACCAATTGCTGCAAAAGCAAGAAAAATAAACTTTTCATAAGCCTTTTAACTCAAGAGGCCGAGAAGCTTTTTACTGTTTCGGCCTTCTGGGCCTCATCAGTGCAGTGCTAATGCTAGGATGGAGGAGAACCAATATGGTCACCCCAAACGATCCAACCTTTGTGGTATCGTCTAAGCCATGCCAGAGTGCTCAAACTAGAGTACACTAGCGAGCATGCGCAATTGCAGAGCAATGACTCATATATATATATATATAATGTGTGGTAGGTGGAAAAAACAACTACATATAGATGTATAACGAGCTAGAATTGATTTTAAAGGAGGTTCTCAAAGGGGTGATAACTTATACAGCTAACGATTAAAATTTTTGCCATTTTGCGGCTAACGTTCGAATGTTGTCAATAGCAATTTTTCTTCCGTTCAACTTTTTTTTACGACTATCGGTTGAAAGTTGTCAATTTTTACGCTTGACGGCTGAATTTTCTAGCCGTTTTACAGCTATCGGTTAATCCAAGTGAGACCCTATAAGAGCGCTTTGTGGCGTACAAGCCTTTTAAAGGCAAGGAAAACAGCTTGAAAGTTGGCTAACAAACACATGTCTAAGAATACCTACACAAAGTTTTAGAGATACGCCAGGATATGAAGCTTGACTTCGTTAGATAACAGGAAAAACAGTGATGGCAAAGCAAGCCCATTATACAACGGACGCACAAGGAATGAGTAAGTTTTATTAATCTTACACGTAAATGTTCATATTTCGGAATATTTAGTGTTTTAAATGGACCATACTTTGTTCCTCATACTATTCCTTATAACGCATTCAAATTCTCAAATAATGCTCGCGTAACTTAACAGCGCCTCACACAACGCGTGACGCTTTCATGAAATAATCCTTCGCTTTTGCTCGAGACGTGAGCTTGGGACGCCTGTGATCATACTCGCATTTGGCTGACACCTTTAGTACACGGATTGCCAAAACTGAGTCCTATAATGAATCAAAACTTCTTTTCAGCAGAAACAGCAAGAGATGTTTGTTAGTTTACGAAATCTGCACTGACTGTGAATAAATATGAGAGTCATAAATGTGAACTGTGGATTACAAAATGGAGACAAGTATCGAATGATCTTCGCATGAACACTACTTAGGCTGTAGTGAAAATAAGACCTGAAAAACATACACATGACGGTTGTACTGTTCTGAGATCGTGTTCAGTTCACGCTGTCAAATTAGAACCCGGCATAAGTTATTGTACCGTGATGTCGATAAGATGCGTTGAGCCACAAACTGTCATGAGTGAAATACGTTGTAATATTCCATGGTTGATTCGCCATCACAGGCCATGCTCGTGTTCTTTTGCCCACGTCTTTGGGCACCTCCGAATCCATGCACCATAATCAGGTGCCCATCTGTCGATTGGCCTCCCCAAAGTTGCTTGATAGTAAAATTAGAGCCGAGGGAAAATGCTCACACCATGAGTAACCAAATAACTTTGGGCCATTTTCTCGAATGTCCGAGTTACTTTACGGGCTGAAGCCATATTTTTCAATCAAAGTGTATGGAATTTTAGAGCGTGTTCCAAGCCAAAAATAAGCCTATCCATTTATGCAGGGTCCTCGAGCGAGGATCGAAGAGAGAAGTCCCTGGGATTGAGTTTAACAAACTTTCGTTCCCGCTCTTTTTCTGCCACAGAACTCGCCAATGAAAACTGAGGGTCTCCTGTCACCGAAGGCGAATCGTAACGTAATGAAAGGAACATCAGATCTCCTCTCTTGCTTCAGGGGGCGGGAAGATGAGAGACTCTAGAACGAGGTTGATCAAATCAGTGTCAAATCACCATTCGGAACTTTGCGCATACTCGTGAAGCCAGCGAACAATGTACTGATACGGCAGAAAAACTGCTGATTGGCTGAAAAATGATGCAACACGCTTGTGATGTGCCTGTGTAGGATGTGCAGATATCTCAAGTAAAAGAAATGCTGGATCATTTGTCCAGCGCGCAACGTGAAAACAGGGTTCCCGCGCTCCTCGAAAGTCTTTGAAAGTCCTTGAATTTAATTCTTTGTTTTCAAAGGCTTGAAAACCCTTGAATTTAGACTCAGGTCCTAGAAAATTTACGAAAAGTCCTTCAAAATAAGTGCAGAGGAATCAAAGTCGAAGTTTTCTTTCGTTTTTGGTGTTGAAAGTGTAAGTTTATAAAAGGTAAAGGTCTCTATTTCTCCAAACAATATACGTGTTTAGTTACAATTTTAAGGTTGAAATCAGACAGGCCCCTCTGGCAGCCGTGTTTAGTCCGTAGCGATTTTACCTACCCACCCAACCCACCCCAGGCAGGACATCCATCACACAGTAATCTCGTGCGTGGGAAATTAACGTCTCCTACCCCAACCCTGCAGGAGACGGGACCTCCATTTATTCGTCCCTATCCGTGAAGACTAGAATATCTAACCATTTCTTGATCCTAAAGAAAGGAAGCACATTCTCCTCAATTAATTTTAAGACCCTGAGTGTTGGTCCGGACGGTATTGAACTCTCGACCTCCCGCACAGCAGTCCGGCGCTCTCCCAGTTGAGCTAATCAGGCGGCGGTTTATTTATAGCACAAATCGCGAAAACGAGTTTTCCTTTCAAATCTGCGTCCGATTATGATGTTTAACACGTAATTTTTATAAATTATGAAGGCATGACTGTTTCTATCTGTTACTTTTAACAATAAAGAGCAATGTTTTTATTTCTATTAGCTCCTATTTAATCCAAAAGGTTCTTGAAAACGACCTAAAAAGTCCTTGAAAGTCCTTGAATTGGGTTCCTGAAAGAGTGTAAGAACCCTGGTAAAAGGTTTCGTACTTTTGGTTGATCCAGTCTATATCGGGTCCCTCCGTGCTTATTGAGTTAAACATGTATATGTTTTAAATGAGAGTGAAAAAATGACATAGTGTGTGAAAAAGATGGCGGACAGCTTAGATCTTATTTGAAAACATTTAAGCGTGGCTGATCTACTTGATCTGTAAGATACGTATGATGCACGATCCTCACAATAGATAGCGCTATTTAAGCAATAGCGAAAATCAGACCTGAAAAAAATCAGGCCAGTACGGGACTCGAACCACTGACCTCTGCGATACTAGTGCAGCGCTCTACCAATTGAGCTAACAAGCCAACTGGGAGCAGGCCGTTAAGTTGATTCGTAATAAACCCGTGAAAGTGATAAATGAGATACAATGAATATATGAAGATCATATATTTTGAACTGCGGTATTAGATACGTATGATGCACGATCCTCGCAGTAGATAGCGCTATTTAAGCAATAGCGAAAATATATGATCTTCATATATTCATTGTATCTCATTTATCACTTTCACGGGTTTATTACGAATCAACTTAACGGCCTGCTCCCAGTTGGCTTGTTAGCTCAATTGGTAGAGCGCTGCACTAGTATCGCAGAGGTCAGTGGTTCGAGTCCCGTACTGGCCTGATTTTTTTCAGGTCTGATTTTCGCTATTGCTTAAATAGCGCTATCTACTGCGAGGATCGTGCATCATACGTATCTAATACCGCAGTTCAAAATATATGAACTTCATATATTTCATTGTATCTGACACCTATTTTTCTCGAAATTGAGTGTCTTAAGCAGTCGACTGTATGTTTTTTTTTACCCATTTCGCACTATTTCCAGTGTGAAGCAATTGATAAATTAAAGTGTCGAGAATTGAGATATATAAAATAATTAAGATATTTTTAAAACGGTTACACGTCCCAGGATACTTATGAAGAGATTAATAAATTAAAGTGTCGAGAGTTGAGAAATTTAAAATAAAGATACGCTTAAATAGGATAATTTTAAAACGGTTACACGTCCCTGCTGGACCCTAAAATGAGCTACAGTTGTTGTTGGTCTTGTTTAAAACAAATTAAAATGTTATCTGGACATCGTTTTGTGGTGAATTTCTTGATCTTCAGCAGTTACTAGACTACGCTGATCTCCCTATCTTGTTTCTGGAAATATCCGTCTTGCTGCATGAAAGGCAAAAAACAGTCTTTAATAATATTTCAGTCAATGAAAAATGTTGTCGCGAGAAAAATCAATATTACTCATTAGAAGTTCTGAACCGGCTGCTAGTATCAGCAATTGTTACGATGTCGAGTTGACTGACTGTGGAAAAGCCACAAACTCTCCCAACCCTCCTAAAGACACAGATGTAAGATGCCCTGTACGGACGAGACAGACCACAGTACACCCAAGGATTGAACATAGAGCCCAGAAGAGACATCTGGGCCGACAGGGACTGGAGAATCTCGTGATGATGACCTGTGGCTAGCTCTGCGGTGATAGTAAACTGTATTGATAAACCAACCAAAATCATTTTATGTGCCTTCTCTGACGGCTTGAATGGCACAAAAATGTCGTATAGGTTTTTACTGGGGGACATTTCCCCCCCCCCTCCACCCCCCTCGTTTCGTCTAACTCCTCTTTCCCGACATGAATTAAATATGTTTCTCGACTAACTGGCTTCTGAGGGTCTCCCAGGGGTTTTGGGGAACAAGAGAACATTGGCAAAATATTAAAGGGAACTTAACCCTATTTTTAAGGAACAGGGGAACAAAACTGTTCAAGTTAGAGGAGAAAATATTGTGATATAAGAAATAAAGACCGTTATTTCTGAGATTTTATTTATGGTCATTTATGCACTACTGTCATTGGTTTTGTTTTTGGTGTCTTTCTTTTTTGCGGGAGGGAATTGAGGACGGTGATAAGTGGCAAGCAAATGTATTAAACGGGGAACAAATAAGGAAACAGTGTGGGAACATGGGAACATAGGACAATTTTGGAAGGGTACAAGGGAACATGGACCTCCCTTGGGAGACCCTTGCTTCTAGCCTACAGAGAGGTATAAGTTTTACTGTTAGGCTGGTGCTCAGTATCATTTTGGTGAAAAGTCATGTTTTTATTTTTACAGCAGCGAAAGGCTTGGGAGAGTGAAATTTATAACAAGTGGGTAAGCGACAGTCAACAAGAAGGAGAGGGAAGGGATGGGACAGTGAATATCACTTTTTACCTTTCTGCGCCCCTCCTACCACAGTCCACTCTAGCACTAAATTAAAACTGGCCGGTCGAATAAAAGATCGCGAGCTTCTCACCATTAACTCGCCCCAAGACTCCTGCACTGCAGGCTAACTGGCTATAGAAACGAAATGTAAATGCATTAAAGGGAGGCTTACAATGATTGGCATCCAGCTGACATAGAAATCCAGTTATAAAACTGGTGGCTCTCCATCAGATGCCTGTTGACTCGGCATCGACTGAACCTTGGAGCTATTTTTGATTCCCTGCTTCTTGTTGCATTTTGTTCGTATTTTTCCTCCGTAATTTTGTCGCTGTCGTCGTCCTCTACCGATGTACTCGTTCCTCTTGTGGCGTTGTATGTTTTTTCGCTATTGCTACTACCGTGAATGCCATTTTCTTCAATATTTGACATTCGCCTTTCATTTGCTGTTTGCATTTCCATAGCTTGTAGTCTGCCATTCAGAAAGGTCAGCGTCCTACCTCGTCGAAGCCCGCCTAATCGTTTTTCATATTTGCTCATTTTTCTTGCAACGGAGACGAAACAGGACAGAACAATCACGAGTTGAGTATATCCTAATATGGCAATAAATTGAGTGAAGCCCCCGTCGAAGTTGAGGGAACAAACTCCCCTGTAAACTAAAACTCTTCCCCAGCCCATCGCAGGAAATGCAGATATAAATGCCGCTGACAACACAGCACAAAAAATTAGTTTGGTTACCTTGTCACATGTGACTTTGGTTCGATAATAGATTGGCTGTAAGGTTATAATTTGGCAAAAACTACCTTCAATAGGGCTGAAATGTAGCCAAAAACAAATTACTTAAAATGTACTTCACCTTTTGGACATATGTCTTTTTAGAATTTCTCAGAAAGAATGCCATGGCTTCCTTTTAGTAATGATCCAAACACATCTGCCATCATTTATCCGAGCGTTGAAATGCACGGGCTTAAGACAACTTTAGACAGCTGCCTCGCAATCAAAACTTGAACTTTGCTCGTCATGAAAGTGTGCCTTTTACGAAGGTCTTCAATTTTCTGGTGATTAGAGGTTTGGTTCTTTGAATTTTAAGTACCCGCGGAAATCAATCAGTATCAGGACTGGGAGACTTTGGATATAACATTTTCAAGAACAAGTTAACCGCTACGCCCTTTTTCTCCTTTGCCTCTCTTGTCAATCTCACTTTCATTTCGTTGGAACGTGCACATACAACATATCGCTGTTTCAAACATAGTTTGATTAAGAAATGGATTTATGGAGTAACTATAGGTTTGACTTAGTTAACAACAGTATGCAAAGGTACGAAACAAGGGAGTATGTGCGATAAGTTTTGAGAGGTTTGTAGTGAACTCTGTCGTCGAGTTGCCGACTTTGGCTTCTTCTATTTAGTTTTCTGTATTATTCTTATTCTCAGACTTCAAAACCCATTACAAGTCGAATGAGAACTTCCAATTTACGCATATCGCCTCGTGCTACCTACCAGACGTAAAATATGGTATCATTAAAAGGCGAAGCAATAACTGAACTGCACAGAACTAACTCTTCGAAATAAACAATTGAAGAGAGTCAGTTAAAAACTCAAACAACGCCTCAAAGCAAGAGGGTACCTAGAAAACCGTGATCATAGAAAGGTCTCTGTTATTTCAAGGATCAGCTTTGCCTCTAGACAATCGGCCCTTACACATGCATAAAAGCAAAAAGGTCACGAACGTTACCATCATCCAGCAATAAAAAATTTCAAACAAATACTGATAGAACATTGGAGTCTGATACGCAATCAATCTTTGTCGAAAACATTTTTTGCAAAACCTCTGATCATCTCTTACAAAAAGGGAAAATTCCTTTAAAAAGCACGTGTGAGAGCAAAAATATTATTTGAAGGCGATAGAGTATTGCGATCACAAAAGCCTCATAAGGAGTCCTTGCCCGTCTCATGTGGAAACCACCAGGAGGCTTGGTTACTAAATTGAGCCTTCCCGGCCTGCCTCCCGCTCTTTTTCCGTCATAGAACTCGCCAATCCTCGCCAATCCAGCAGAGAGGCATTTTGTCTGCGCATGCGCGAGCGGAATTAGTTTTTCCCGTTCGGGGCCATCTGCAGAGTTTTCGACGCGTTTCTGCGAGGTTTCACTGGACGATCGACACCTTTTTGTAATATTTTGTGAATATGGATGAAGGAGTATGACAAGTTCGCCAACATTTCTAACTCTGTGGATACTCATGGTGTTTGCTGGCTCTTCGGTTGAGGATATTTTAATGATCAAAGTGCGAACAAAACGCGAAAAAAGCCCGAAAACTTGAAGTTTGAGATTTGAGTTACTGAAGATCAATATGTACACATGAGAGAACAAACCGTGAAGGTTAGTCTTAAGATGTTGATGTTTTATTTTTGTGTACATATTTTTAGATTTGAGTTACTGAAGATCAATATGTACACATGAGAGAACAAACCGTGAAGGTTAGTCTTAAGATGTTGATGTTTTATTTTTGTGAATCACAAAGTTGTCTGTGGAGACGATCGTGAGATATTTGATCCGAGGAAAGATAGAAATTTAGAGTTTGATATTATTTTCCTTCAACTTCGAAGTAAAATTGCGTTAAGTTTGAGGTGGCCCCCAAGCATCAAATCACTTTAAATAACATCGTCTTTTCCTTCTCTTTACAGTCATATAGGACACAAGGCTTTTAAAAATGTTCCAGCTTCAGGATTAAGTTGCTCTAACTACAACCCTCGGCGAATTATTTTTGGGAGGTTTTGGTGGATTTTTCAAGTCATGACCCAAAACCGTCTTTGGCCTTTTTGCTCTCTAAGTCTGTTGAATATGGTGGGTAGGCATGTGTCTTAACAAAGGTTATGGTCTTACCTCAATCAACTACGGTTTTGGCTTATTTTTTTACTGTGTTTTGGAGGTAATTTTTATTATTGCCTTTTCGAGCTTCATGTCCTAACTAGAGGAAACACTCCGGTAAACTTATTTATCAGTTGGCCCCCAAATCCCTTTCTATTGTCAGTTCATCGTTTATTTATCTAGCTTTCGGTCTAACTAGTCCATTAACCTCAAAAAAATGCGTGGGCTTTGTCTCATGAGTAAAACTGGTGCCCTTTTCTTCATGTTCATGTGTTATTCGATACGAATGGCATCAGCTGTATTCTGTCCTGTTCATTTCAGTGGAATGCTTTGCCTTGCAAAATGAATGTTGAGTCGAAGTGCACTTTGAATTTCAAACCAGTTGAGTTATATTTCACTTTGCTGTATGTGTCGTGATCATGAAATTCTCATTTCTTTAGATTGATGATATGAATTAACTTTTATGTTCTCTTCTGTTTAAGGTAATGTGAAGTGACCCAATAATTGGTAATATAGACAGAATGGTTGGCAGTGACATTTACTGTGGCAAGCTGTTATTCAAGAATTTGTCATTATTCCCAGAAGCTTACTACTGGTTTAAATTATTAGTCTTTTGTTCTCTTGCCTAGACTAATATGCTATATGGGAGTTGTCTACTTTATTTGTAAAATTGGTAAAATTACCAATAAAATTTCCAATAAGGTTTTCAGAAGTTTTGTCCAGATTTCATTGAAAATGAATGTGAGAAGTGATCAGTCATATTCCTTAAGAATGTTTAAACTTCCAGGATGAGAGCTAATAAATTTATTGAGTGATTCATACATGATTTGTGTCCTGTAAAATTGTCACAGATAAACCCCCTGGCAAATGTCTATAAATTTCTTTAATATAGCAGCCAGGTTGGTGTTCATTACCACTTAAAATGCAGTATCAAAGTCTCCTTTTGACTTCAGTCTTATTTCTCTAAAATCTAATAGGTATAAATGATCAATTTTCATAAAAAAGCAAAACTCTCCTCGTTATTTTAATCTGACTTTATTCAGTCTTGTTTCCAGGGGATACAAGCCTTGGGAAAAAGTTTGGGTTTTGTCCTCACTGATACTATCGGCTGTGCAGGTTCTTATGAAATTGTCAGCTAACTCTCATAACTTAATGGGTTGCAAAAGGTGTATGTGATGTTTTTGGGCTGTAAGAAGGATGGATGAAGTCAAATCTATTTTTTATTAGGAAAATAATTGATTCAGTTGTGATTTGTTAAAAAAACTCTTCAACCAAAACCTAAACTTCTGTGAACTTTTACTTTTGGCAAATACATTGCACTAGCAGTTTAAGCTCTAAAACACTCAAAGGAATTGAACTCGACTGTACAATCTTTTGCATTTGGAAAATCAATCAAAGTGACTTCCTTTCACACCACACAACCATATTAAGACTAGGGTGCTTCTGTCTAAGTTACAGAGGGAAAAATGACAAGAAAAGTTGTCTCAAGAACTCGCTCTACTATTGTTTTCCAATGCATTTTCCTGCTTGACTTTTTTCACGGGAAACCCACACAGGCATGTAGCAGCAGTTATCCACTTCAAACAGAAATTTACTGAACAAATGCAGACAAAATGCCTCGGGTTGATCTATGTAAAAGCCCAGAAACTGCCCAAAAACATCGCATACACCTTCCGCAACCTTGCATTTCAACCTATTAAATTACGAGAGTTATCTGACAATTTGATGAGAACCTGTACGGCTGATAGTATCAGTGAGGAAGCTTTCATCCTGGAAGCTTAAACACTCAAGGAATATGACTGATCACTTCTCACATTCATTTTCAATGAAATCTGGACAAAACTTCTAAAAACTTAATTGGAAATTTTATTGGTAATTTTACCAATTTTACAAATAAAGTAGACATAACTCCCATATAGCATATTGGTCTAGGCAAGTTGTGTACAGAGAACAAAAGACTAATAATTTAACCCATAAGTAAGCTTCTGGGAATAATGACAAATTCTTGAATAACAGCTTGCCACAGTAAATGTCACTGCCAACCATTCTGTCTATACTACCAATTACTGGGTCACTTCACATTACCTTAAACAGAAGAGAACATAAAAGTTAATTCATATCATCAATCTTTATAAATCAGAGTTTCATGATCACGACACATACAGCAAAGTGAAATATAACTCAGCTGGTTTGAAATTCATAGTGCACTTCGACTCAACATTCATTTCGCAAGGCAAAGCATTCTACTGAAATGAACAGGACAGAATACAGCTGACGCCATTCGTTTCGAATAACACATGAACATGAAGAAAAGGGCACCAGTTTTACTCATGAGACAAAGCCCACGCATTTTTTTGAGGTTAATGGACTAGTTAGACCGAAAGCTAGATAAATAAACGATGAACTGACAATAGAAAGGGATTTGGGGGCCAATTGATAAATAAGTTTTACCGAAGTGTTTCCTCTAGTTAGGACATGAAGCTCGAAAAGGCAATAATAAAAATTACCTCCAAAACACAGTAAAAAAATAAGCCAAAACCGTAGTTGATTGAGGTAAGACCATAACCTTTGTTAAGACACATGCCTACCCACCATATTCAACAGACTTAGAGAGCAAAAAGGCCAAAGACGGTTTTGGGTCATGACTTGAAAAATCCACCAAAACCTCCCGAAAAATAATTCGCCGAGGGTTGTAGTTAGAGCAACTTAATCCTGAAGCTGGAACATTTTTTAAAGCCTTGTGTCCTACATGACTGTAAAGAGAAGGAAAAGACGATGTTATTTAAAGTGATTTGATGCTTGGGGGCCACCTCAAACTTAACGCAATTTTACTTCGAAGTTGAAGGAAAATAATATCAAACTCTAAATTTCTATCTTTCCTCGGATCAAATATCTCACGATCGTCTCCACAGACAACTTTGTGATTCACAAAAATAAAACATCAACATCTTAAGACTAACCTTCACGGTTTGTTCTCTCATGTGTACATATTGATCTTCAGTAACTCAAATCTCAAACTTCAAGTTTTCGGGCTTTTTTCGCGTTTTGTTCGCACTTTGATCATTAAAATATCCTCAACCGAAGAGCCAGCAAACACCATGAGTATCCACAGAGTTAGAAATGTTGGCGAACTTGTCATACTCCTTCATCCATATTCACAAAATATTACAAAAAGGTGTCGATCGTCCAGTGAAACCTCGCAGAAACGCGTCGAAAACTCTACAAATGGCGCCGAACGCGACAAACTAATTCCGCTCGCGCATGCGCAGACAAAAATGCCTCTCTGCTCGCCAATCCGAAAAACTGAAGGAGAATCGTGACGTCATGATGAAGGTAAAGTCCACTCTCAGTCAGTCATTCGTGAAACGAATCTACCGTAAGTTACAAGCGTGTTCTTGGAGTTTTCTGCCCTGAAAAGCCGTGGAACAGTGGAGATAATTGGTTTCTTCCGGAATTTTTGTCTTTGGTTCCGGGTACTCAACACTGTTAGGATATGCTTGAGTTTCAACCGTGTATAAACGCTACAAAAGCAGACAGAAGCTCCCACACACTTTCATCAATCGGTACGTAAGTTCATTGTATCTCTCCAATTTTACCGCGTATATGTAAGTGAGCAAATGATCAAGTTTTTATCGATAATTCGATATAAACTGCGTGCTTGTATCTGCCAGCTTGTATATTTTTCTTTCGGGCCTTCCGAAAGTTCAATATACAGAAGTGAACGTAACCTAATTCAATATTCGATCGCATAACCTTCGGAAGTTGGCGAAGGTTCTTCAACGAACTAGTATTGATTTAAGTGCGCTAAGTACTGTGCAAGCCTTTTCGGAGTCAAGGAAAACAGCTTAAGAACTGTTTAACATACAAATACTTGAGAATACCTACAAGGATGTTTAGAGATACACTGTGAAATTGTGAGCAGCGTGAGAATATAATCATAATAATAATAATAATAAACTTTATTAATGTGTCAAATCAATAGCAGTTTCCCACTAAATAAGGACACCTAAACTAAACTAATCTAATAGATATAAACAGGGGTTTCATTAAGGGCTGGGCACTGGCCAAATTCACCGGTTGTAAGGACGGTGTTGCCCACCTGGTTTAACAATCTGGAGGAAGGTTTATCTTATAAAGAAGTTTAGTTCAAAAAGTTTTGCCTGCCTGTGAAAACCAGTTACCCTCCTGCTGAAAAAATTAATGAAACCCCCGTATAAAACGCATAAAATATGCAATCCTGCCCCGTATAGTTGAGCCTATATATATGTACTACCCTACCCTGTGTAATTAAAATTACCTAAAAGATTAGAATTACAATACTGATAATATAAAATATTAAGATTTACATAAAATACAGTTCTTGCAATTGTCCGAGGAGATTAAACTTTGTCTATCTAATGTATGTAAAGCACTTTTAAATTCTTGTAGCATTCTTAGTGTTCTTGTTTTTCCATCTAACTTAGACCAGATTACTGGACCTAAGTACCTAAGAGAGTGCTTACTATAATGTGTTGTGCTTACTTTGAGAATAATGAAATCATTGTTTCACCGCCGCCTGGTTAGCTCAATTGGGAGAGCGCCGGACTGCTGTGCGGGAGGTCGAGAGTTCAATACCGGCCGGACCAACACTCAGGGTCTTAAAATTAACTGAGAAGAATATGCTTCCTTTCTTTAACATCAAGAAATGGTTAGATATTCTAGTCTTCTCGGATAGGGACGAATAAATGGAGGTCCCGTCTCCTGCAGGGTTAGGGGCAGGAGACGTTAATTTCCCACGCACGAGATTACTGTGTGATGGATGTCCTCCCCTGGGGTGGGATGGGTGGGTAACAGGACCCCCGTTGATACCAGTGTTTACTACACTGAAGGGGCTATCCTGTATAAATATAGATGTCTGTCTGTCTGTCAAATTATATCTATTATTATTAATGTCAAACAAGTTCTTAATATTATTTGGGCACAGATCGTTTTAACTTTATACATTAACACGGCTATGTAATCATCTATTATATAAGGTTGTTAGATTTTGGACGTGCGTTTGTCAGTGGGTGTTTACAGCACATTGAAGTTCACCGTGGTGTATGTACATGTTAAGTACAAAATCAAAGTCAAGTCAATTCTTTCTTATCGCACTCAAGTAGTGAAATCTGTAACGAATATCCATGTATACTCGTACGTTTCAGGAAGTTACATTTCCGTACATTCCATCGTGACTCTGAGAAAGCTAAGCGTATTGTTCTGTGCTAGTTTTCTCTAGATTTTCTGGACTATGCAGCGAGAGGAAAATTGATTAAGAAGTGTAATCATTCACTCTAATCCTTAATCACGTAAAATTTCAGTGAATTAACAGTGAAGTGTTGGTGACATATCAGTGGAGCATCAACATTTTTCATTTTTCTATCCATCAACAATTGTTGGACAGCCAACTGTACAGCAAATGAGCACAATTTTTTTCTTGGTCAAGTCTATAGAACCCTTTTTATTAATGTTTTCGTGTGTGTTGTTTTCTACTTTTATATACTCCTTATGCAATCCATATGATGCACAGATAAGGTTGTAGGACATATTTTGCAAACTAAAAGTAATATACTTAACTGGAATAATAGTGGAATAATAAATCCCTTATTTGATTGTTTAAGATATTTTTCCTTGTCCCATTGGACCTTTGGAAGATACTATGCAACTCAGACATATCTGTGTATATACAGTATTATATGTTAAACCATTGAATATGATACAATACAATAACACAATATTTTATTGACAACTCCCCAAAGGGGCGTTTCAGTGACAATGATGATTAGACAATAGCAGTAACAATAAAAAAAAAAAAAAATGGTAATGGTTAAAAAGAGTAATGCTATATACATTATAGAATATCAATCACGAAAAATAATTTATGGAGTGTTAGAACTATAGTATAACTTAATTATAAGAACAGAAACTTGGGCTAAATCAAGTCAAGAATTTTTTTAAAAGGTCTGATTTAAGATTACGTTTAGAACTAGCTACACTAAGACTTGATTTAAGTTTATGGCTAATAGTATTCCAAATACTTACAATGCGATAATAAAAGGACCTCTGGCCAGTTGCTGTTTTACAGAGTGGAATGTTCAAGTTCCGTGAACTGCGGGTCACTCGACCAGTAATGCTACCCCTGAGAATAAACTTATTACTTACGTATTCCGGTACAAGACCCATCATGCACTTAAAAGCCATGATGGTGTCTCTTAGGTAAAGGTTTGACTTAACGGGAATCCAATTTAAGCCTTTAAGAGAAGGAGACACATGGTCATATTTCCTAACTTTGCATACGATTCAAGCAGCAAAGTTTTGTATGCCTTGCAGCTTCTTTATTTTACTATCGGTGGTATTCGCCCAAACTGACGAACAATAATATAATTTACTAAATACTAAGGAATTGATAGTAATAATCAGTATCAGATACAATGAATATATGTAGTTCCTATATTTTGAACTGCGGTATAAATATAGGAACTACATATATTCATTGTATCTGATTTATCATCACGGGTTTATTATGAATCAACTTAACGGCCTGCTCCGAGTTGGCTTCTTAGCTCAATTGGTGGAGTGCTGCACTAGTATCGCAGAGGTCAGTGGTTCGAATCCCGTACAGGCCTGATTTTTTTCAGGTCTGATTTTCGCTATTGCATAAATAGCACTATCTACTGCAAAGGATCGTGCATCATACGTAATAATCAGTATAGCTCTCCTAAATATGTGCTTTACGCGACTTATTTGTCCCAATGTGGACATACACAAGGATACAGTTTTAATGACATGTTCGTTAAAGGTGAGATTTTTGTCAAAAATCACTCCGAGATCTTTTACAGTCTCTGTGGGTTCAAGATCTTTTCCCAAGAGTTTAAGGCGAAATTCCGGGACTTTTGCAGTCGCCTGTCTCCTTCCATATATAATTAAATTGGTTTTGTCAGGGTTTAAGAGCAGGCCTTTATCAAAGCACCAGTTTCGTATGCTGACAAGGTCCTCATTCATAGCAGATATGGTGTCTCCGCAGTCCTGGGGTCGGAATTGACATATATAACTTGGTGTCATCCACATAACTCTCAGTTAGACAGTTTCTTGGAGTAGATGGTAAATCATTGCCATAGATTCCAAGAAGCATTGGCCTCAGAATGCTACCCTATGATGTATACAAACATATATGTTTTGCAGGATGTAATTTTTTTGATGTAATTTTTTTGATGTTAGTGATCATACTAATTTTTAGTGTAGGTATCTATGTACACTTAATTGACCACTTTCCAATGTTGCATTTCAGGAACAACACAAACAGCTTGGAAACAAATATTGTAGATAAACAGTGTTCAAAATCCCAGCTAGCAGAAGGCAGACAAGTTGGCTATATACAAAGTGCAGCCAAGGAATTAAACTGGTGGGAATAGTAACCTGGTGGAGGGCTTGCCCCCTTAAGTAGCAATTTGGTTCTTATTGTTGGTGTAGTGTCTCTAATGAGAACTTGCTGTATTTTGTTTAGAAATGGGACCAGAGGATAGGCAACAATTGGATGTGACTCCATCCTTGAAAGCAAAATTGTTGAAGCTTTTAGAGTCACGAAAACTTCCTTTGGAGGAACTAGCAATTGTTTTGTATATGCGCGATACTCCTTTTGCATCGGTTTGTGAGCTTGTTAGCGATTATGAAGGGAAATTCCAGGCATTGTCATTGGACATGTGGAAGTTAATTTTTAAAAAGCTTCAATTGTCCAAGGAACTTGAAGATCTGTTGGCTGTTCATCAAAGGGAAATGATGGTTGATCCTACAGCTATGGATGAAATAGATTGCAGTGGGTCACTAACAGCAGAGAGGTCACTGCAGAGAAACCTACACCCTAGTCAGGGCTTAAACGAACCAATAAATGTTCCTTTACAAGGTAAGCCTTTTCTTTGTGTGAGTAGTGACTTTGCCATATATGTGTACCCAGGTGAAAGCATATTGCAGGATCCTGCCATTCCTGAATGGAATCCCAGATATCTCCTGGCCAGGATCTCAGCTGGGATCCCGCCTGGGATTATGGACCACCCCTCAGGGTGGAGGGAGTTTCACCAAGGTCTATGGTCAACCTCTGAGTGGGACCTTGTCAATCCCATCTGGGATCCTTGGACTCTCTTGAGTGAGATCCTGCCTATTTTAGTGGATATCCACTCTAAAGTCTACTGTGGGATCCC
This sequence comes from Stylophora pistillata, assembly GCF_964205215.1. NCBI lineage: Eukaryota > Metazoa > Cnidaria > Anthozoa > Scleractinia > Pocilloporidae > Stylophora > Stylophora pistillata. The sequence goes on from NC_142526.1 coordinate 13,157,551, forward strand.
AGATAGGAATTTTAAACATCCTACACAAAATCCTGGTTAACTCCTCACATAGGACTCTCCTAAAAGTTTCAGTGGTCTCCATCTTGATAAACTGCACTTCACTTGATATGATGTTTTTTCCAAGGAAACATTTTGTGAGACTACAGCATAGTAAGCATAGAAATCTCTTATACCACAAAAGAACAAAATAGCTTGCACTCCTGTATAGCTTAATTCAGCTGTTTAGAGAATTTCAAACTTATAATGGTGAATTTTCAAACTATTGTGAGGTACACAAAGGAGTACAGTTCAAAATTGGTAAATTCATTGACTAAAATGCACTTTTGGTGCATATGATCACACTTTGAACTGTATCCTAATTTCAATTTGAATTTCAACGGCTAGACATTTTAAGAGAAGCACACATTGAGTTTTATGAACCAAATGCTTCCAAGTTTGAATCCATTGGCTTTATATGCAATGATGGTCATTATTAGAATGATACAAATGCCTTGGTTCATTCCATAATAATGTATTCCATAACACTTAAAGAAAGACAATTTCTCCTTTTTTTTTTTCTTGGAAAGTTTCAAAATAAATGGTGAATTTGAAAATACCCTAATTGCACAGTTGTAAACAAGGTAGAAATTGGTATAATTATTGGCTAAAATGCACTTTTGGCACATACAATTGCACTCCAAATTGTGGTTTAAAAAATCCTAATTCCAATTGAAGTTTAAGAGCCAGAAGCCTTTAGAGAAACACATGTTTACCGCCTTCCGGTTAGCTCAATTGGTTAGAGTGCCGGTCTGTTGTTCTCGGATCAGGACAAATAAACCGTAGGTCCCGTCTCCTGCATCTATTAATTAGTTAATTTGGTTAGGCAGGGGACGTTAAGGAAGCCACTCAGGAGATTACTGTGATGTGGTCTGCCCTGTTTACTCAGAATCGGGGGGTAGCTATGTTACGGCGCATTTGAATATATATGCATAGAAATTGCACCTTAGAAGTCAACAAATTATTATTATTATTGTTGCTATTATTATTATTATGATGTTGTACTCACCAAGTGCTACCAAGTTTAAATTCACCTGCTTTGTAAGCAATAACAATCATAATCACACTGATACAAATGCTTTTGTTGAATCTATAGGCTGTTCCAAGTCTCAACTATAACACTAAATGACAATTCCTTCTTTTGTTCAGAAAATTTTTGTTATCATTGTAACCGGAAAACTGAGGATTCTTGACAAAAAGCAAAACCTATGACTTGCAATCAATGGTGGTTACAACATTTAAGTGGGGCACTAAATCAGCCTCTAGTCACGTGCACAAATGTAATGCTGTTGTTTAACGGTCATACTCTGCCTGCACTAACACTTCCATTGATTCGCATCTTGTTCGGTGTCTTTTGTGTTTATTACCTTAGAAGAATTTTTTGACTTTCTGAATCTTAATTAAAGAAATAACAAAGAAGATTTGAAAAGTGTGGTCTATGATATTACTGCAAGACCTGTGTCATGAAGAACAGGACTGAACTTCTTGCTGCTAGCATTTTTTGCTAAGATGTGAGGCCTTTGTGATGTCTCCCCATTCATGCAGATATGGATGTCTACAGCTAGAGTACTAAAGATGTATTTATATACATCTAACCAGCAGATTTAGTGGTGCATTGTATGGTACGACATTTAAACTTTCATTTGTCTATTTAAATTTCAAGATATTCTGATATTCCGACTGCAATCTATTTCTGATTTATATGGTTGTTCTGTGCTTTTGAACAATGGAAGAGGTTTTTTTTTATAGGACTATAGCTGGAATCACATTTCTTAAAATTAATTTAGAGATGTGTTTCACATGTGGGCCACATGGGATCCCACTTATACTTCTGGAATCCCAGGTGGGAGGAAGGATCCCTGTCAGGATGACCTTAACCTCCAGATGGCATCCCTCTTATTCCTCTTGAAATCCTGGGTGGGAGGTAGATTCCTAGGCAGGACAACCACGATTGCCAGGTGGGACAGATGGGATCCCACTTATTCCACCTGTAATCCTGGGTGGGAGGCAGGATCCTAGCCGGGATTGCATGTTTGTCCTAGACGGGATAGGTGGGATCCTATCTATATCGGCAGGATCCTGCTATTCCCACCTGGGATCCTTGGTGGGATCAGCGGGATCCTGCCTAACTCCCGGCTGCCTTTTTACCTTGCTAGTTAAAGAAAACAATGACGTGTCAATCATTATCAACTATATATGTGTAACCTCACACATGCCTTTATTTTAACAATGGTAAAATATGCTATCAGAAGTGTTCCAGGGCCCAAAATAATAATACTTTGTTTATACATCAAGCATAGCTAGTTTACTTTGCTCTCTGAACAAGAGAATACCTTTTAATACTTTGTTGTCTTGATGACCATGATGGTGCTTTTTTACCAAAATCTTTGAGAAAGTTTCCTAGTTGTCCTTCTTTTGAAAAATTGATGTGTCAGTTGTTTCTTGTCAATGTTTCTTGGTTCTTAGTCTTCTCCGCATTAATACACAGGTACATGTGTTCTAGTGATATGATGAAAATAACAAACTTTGCATATCAAGAGTAAAGGGTGAAAGTTTTTAAAGAAACTGTGGTGTTGCGTCGGTGGGGGTACACATTCACTGCAGGCTTGAAACAATTTTCCCTAACCACAGAAGTTTATGAGTAAAGAGAGTTCTGATCAATCCAAAGCAAAATAATTTTAGACACAACAGACTTATCTTGGCAACTGTAGTAAATCATGCTACCCATTTCTTGGCTCTTCAGACAAGTTCTCAATATAGCACCTGCTTGTACAAGAATTAATACTCAGCAGTTCATTTGAATAGCTTTCAAATTCAACTGAGTTCACTAGAGTTTTATTCAAGTTCTTTTTGCATTCTTGACACATATCTTTGAGTTTACAGAAGGACCCATTCTGAAAACAGCACTTGGCATATTGTCCATTGTGAACAGTGTGTATATCTGTAAGCATTTTGAGCACCTCATTTGTACAAAAATGATCCACTATTCTTACATGACCCATGAACAGTGTTACAATACTCTGAGCATTTCAAGCCGGAATACATTTGATGCCAAAACTTCAATTCATTCCCAGGCTGTGTCAACCACATTACTTTACACAAAGTGCCACACAGCACCTATTGTGTAATTTTCTGTAAAGGAAAAAGCAACTGAAATTTCTGACTCTGGCTGGTTTCCAGCCAGACTAATAATAGATTGACTGAGCAATTCCCAATTACAACTGACTAGTTATATAAATTTATAAGTAAAAGGACTACCTGTTGTCCAATTTTGGAAATAATTGGATGAAAAAGATGCCTCTGACAGCAAAGTTGGACTGGGCCTACAGCCAATTTTGGCTGTCCTCAGAATTCTTTTCATCCAATTATTTCCAGATTGGACAGCATTTAGTTCTATTATACATACTTATGAGGTAATATTAACCTAATTTTTCTACATTGTACATGTTTGAAAATTTGCTTTTTAATGTAGCATACAGTTTGTAGTATTGTTATAGTGATACATTGATCGTTATCCACAAATTTTATGTTTAACTCAATGCTTCACTTCACTCATTTTTGTATCTTTAAGTGCCAACTTAGGCTGTTCATCTTCTTTTGCTCCAGATCCTTTGATAAAGTTGCCATTGGTTGACCCAAGTGCAAGAGAACATGAAGGAGCAATTCCAAAAACTAAACATCGGCAGCCTGATCTACAAAGCACTGTTAAGCCTGATGTTAAGGAGAAAATGTGGATGGGTACTTTTGGTAGTCAGTCTCATTTAAATCTACCTTCCATACCATGGAGAGAGTTTAGTGATGAATGTGCTCAATCTAGTCTCCACCCTCCAGAGTCAAGTGAAAGGGCTGTGGGGAATGCTGATGGCTGTCAAAGAGGAAATGAAAGTCAAGATACTGGGTTCTTCTCAGGAGAAGGCAACTCTTACACCCAGATGTCATCATTATCTACTACTCCAGAGCACATTGGAAAAACTGAACATCACAGTCAGGTGCTAAAAAGTGTCTCAGCTAGACCAACTACTCCTGAAGGAGCAACAACTGATAGAAACTCCCCTTCACTAGCAACAGGATGTCACTACAACAGGCCAATAAACCTGAATGACCCAGTAGAAGTGGATTTTGTCCCAGAGAATGAAACTGGCAGGCCTGTGGAACATTATGACGCAAGGGAAAATAATGGTCTTTGTGAAGAGGTACTGCAGGTAATAAGGTGCTGTTGTGTTTATTTTAATAATTAAATCCTTATTTTAAAAAAAGAAAAAGCAAACTGAGCCATGAGGCTTTTGTCTGGATTTCAAGACATATCAAACCTCTTAAGAACATGTTTCAAAGCTGTTTTGTGAAAAACTGTTTCAAATTATTACTTCATAGAAGCTTTGTAATCAGATGTTTAAAGGCTGATGGTTTCTAAAGAAACTGTTTGGGGCTGCGTCGGTGGGGGTAACAAAATAATTTAAATATATCAGCAAAGTTGAAATGGTGAAATAGCCACCGTTACAATTATAAAAGCTGACATTTCGAGTGTTAGCCCTTCGTCAGAGCGAATAAATCAGATATTTGTTGAATAAATCAAATGTTTGTTGACCTCAAATTTAGTACACATATTGAAAATACAAGATGGTATCGACTTGAAACCTATGGAAAAGTCAGTCTTTCAGTTCTTTGTTTCGGATTTTCATTCAAGGTAAACCTGGTTTACCTACACACATAATTTGTTGATCTGAATAGGGCCAAGTTCATACACGTGTTTCTTCTAGGGACTCAAATTTTACCTGTTGGTTGTTTTTCTGGGAGCCAGTATTAAACTTACTAGGTCTTTTTTAGGTACAAAATGATCAATTTAGCTGATTGTCTGATTGTACCTGAACAGGACTCACCAGTGAATAGATGAGATAATTTCACCATTATTGAACATGGGACTTTTAGCAGTGTGGGATTTAATACTCTTATCATGAAACTTCTGGAATTAACACAAAGAAGTCCTCAGTTTTCTTTGAAGACTTGAAAGGTTTTCACGTCACAATAAACCATACGGTTAATGAATCATAATTTAATTGTTATTCTTCTGATGGTTGCAATTCTTAAACTTCATCTGTATTGTCATGATTTTTATTCCTTAGGAATTAGAATCCTCAACGAAAGATAACCTGTTTTTAACAAGGGTAAGTTAGCAATTTCAGAGGAAGATTTTTACATCTTCTATTGTAGTATTAAATGAATATACATAAAGTGTGATCCAAACTGTTTCATTATTTTTCTTGATATTTTCCGTTAGTATACCGAATGAATAAAGACAAATTTCTAGGTAACATGCCTGAACCTTACCCAGTGTAATTATTAAAGCTTCAAATAGTTGCAATTCCTTTTTCCCAAGTGTTTGGATGAAGCTGCATGCACAGTGTCAAAGAGAAATAAAAGATTTTCTTAACCTTAACTCCCATGAGTGACCAATTCAGAATTTCTCTTTACAATATCAATACCATATCAAGCAGACAGGGGATGAGAATTAGGAAAAATATCAATTATGGGATAATCAGTTGATCCCAAAACCAACTCTCCAAGCTAAAAATTAATTATAAGAATTGTAAGGCAGACAGTAAAGAGAAGTACTAATGAGATCTTTGGAATGAAAAGGTTAAAATGGTTACACAGTCCCTTTCATCAGCCATATAATTATTCCAAGCTTCATATTTGCACCATGCACCAGTCTTGAGAGTGAATCTTTGTGTAGTTTTTTTTTCCTCTTATTCTTTTCTATATGGGATTGGCGGTAATTGGTACTTGTTTTGAAATCATCTTGTGTTCTTGATATTTACTGTTACCAAATTTCTGTTAGTGGTTGTTCTGTGCAGGTGTGGGTGGAACAGTATGTTGTGAAAGTATGAGTGTTAGTAATAAAATTGACTCAATGAAGGGTTTTTTGCTACTTGTAACAAAGAGGCTTTCATACAATGTGAAATACAATAAATTATGAGATGATAATAGAATAAAGAGCACATCATATGGAATAATCTTATTCTGAATTGCCTAACTTGATATTTTAATTATCTTCTTTAGAAACTAAGAGAAATGGAGTCAGTTTGTAATACTCTCCGAGAAAATCTGTTCCAGTGTAGGCAAACTTTTAGGGTATGTTGAGAGTGAAGAGTTGAAGGGGCAGTATATGGAGTTATTCTAGGCAATTTTATGCTTAGACTCATTGTCATGGCCAATTAATCGATGTTAACTTCAGAGGGGAGGAGAAAAGTGTCTTCACTGGTTTGAAATATCTCTGACCTTGCAATGGTTTAGCATTGAGTACCTATATTCTAATGCGTTACCGTATTTGTGTTTAATATTACCACCTGTGACTTATAGGACCGTATACTCTTTTAATTATGATTGGTTTGTTCTAGGAATCCAGGCCGCCTTGTGCCTATTTACAAGCTGAAAATGATCGTTTGCAGGTGGAAAATGAAGAGGTATGAGACAAAGCATTTTGCGATCAAGCAGAAACACCATTTGTGTAGATCCTTAATTAGCAGATCCTAAATAACCTTTTGGCTCTCAGTTGAGGAACATTCAATCACTTCTGAAAATCCTTCATTGATTTTAATTAGACGCCCTAATCACTGTTCTTTTTTGCTAAATTACAGAAGAACAAATGAGACTAAGCCATTTTTGATATATTAAAACTCTAAAATGGTTCAAAGGCTTGGGGAAATAAAACAAAAGAAATCACGTCGAGGTTGAGCAATGAATTATTAATATCTTTATTTATTCCACCTTGTCTCGGGGCCATGTTAAAATTATAAAGCATAAATAGTCCATCATTGCTGCAATCGTCCTGTAAGCGTCCATATTACCACAGCTTTAATCAGAGGTCGTTGTTGTTTAATCTACATCTAAGTAGGCTTATTTTCGAGTACAATTTAGTTTAATCAAATGGGTATTCAGTCTTCATATTAATATATTTACTTAAAGTTAGTCTTCTGAAATGCAATATGAGACAAATATCTTATTTTAGTTTAAGACTGTTAATGTTAACAAGAGTGATTGTCTAAAGTTAAGGTGAAGGTGAAGTTTGCTAACTTGAAGACTATTATTTCTTTCCTTTCAGTTGAGGAGACGTTTGAAAGAACAGGAGCTGTTAAATAGGATACTCGAGGTTTAGTTTGCACTTTGATTACTTCAGTATTGTGCTCTATATATCGTTCATGGAAGTAAGACATGTGAATCTAGGAATTGACTCAGCACTTTTATGCAGAAGCCTAGTTCTTCGCAGGGACCAATATTAATTGTGTAATAGTTACCGACATTTGATTGAATGTTTTGTGTTTACATGTATTTGAGTTTGGGTTTGGTTCGTGTTTTTGGGTTGGTTAATCGCAGCTCAAGGAGTGCCAAAATATTTTTTACTGGTAATTTGTATCTTCAATGCGTTCTTGTTGCACAAGAAACATTTTAGCATGGGGGGGGGGGGGGGCAATTTCTTCCTTGACAATGTCATTCCTTGTGGTTCTCTGTTCTACAATACAATACAATACAATGTTCTTTATTTCAAGAGGGTAACTACATGATTAACCCAGTAAAGAGTTGTTCTTCTTTTCCCTATTTAACTGTACAGGAGTGGTAGCACTCCGAAAAGAATCTCCATAACTCTCGAAATTAATAAAAGTTAAACGTCTGTGTATTGATTGTTTCAGGAGAGTCGCCTGATGCGGTTATCGCTGGCCATACGGTCGAGGTTGGAAACAAGGAGAGCAGATGATGTTGCTTCTGAAGGAAGCAGTGCAGCTGTAGAGGAGGACAACGCGTCTGATAATAGCATTGTAAGAGCAATTCTTAAGCGATCGGTAATTAATTCGTAGCTGTAGTGCGTAAACGGCGGGATTTGGCATCAAAGTGGCTGGTGTTACACAATATCCAAGCTGTTTGGCGTTACCCTATTTGGTACTTTAAAATTCGGAATATTATTGATACTGGTGCTGATATAGCCGGGAGCTCGATGTTAGATTAAACCGAGGGTATCTTTAATTGAAGAAACGAGGTTATGTATCCATATTAAACCTTTGTACTCAGCTGCATTAATTTAGAGATCTTTTACCGAATTTCTGGATACTCTAATGTAAAAGGTTTTAAAAACGTTCGTGTATCCTTACTTTGACGAAAAGTGACAATTGTCTCTTTGAGCTGACTAGACTACAGCTGCAGCTTTTCTTAATGAATGAGCTAAAATATAGAAGTTTATAAGTTTGCTCCTCGAGAATTTATAGTCCTTATTAATGAAATCAAATAGTCATTAACTCCATATTTCCAAAGAAATAATGTTGAAATTTTCAATTAGTTTTGTTTTATCTTTAAGGAGGAGGTTGAACTAGATGTTGATGAGCAGCCAGGACCATTTCCCCAAGAGTCAGGTAAATTTTCAGCAGCTATAGCGGATTAAATGTCAAAAAGAGTTAAAAAGTTTTTATACAAGACGTTGAATTTTCCAAACTACTAATTATTATTATTCAGGGTAACCGTTAAATTATTTTTCTAATCTGTTGAAGTTCTGATTTGCCCAAAATTAGAAAACTAGTCGCTAGGCTCAACACAAACGAGAGAAATTTGATAGTGACTTCGTTTTAGCGGTTTCTGTAACATGGAATGATCAGGGCTATTGTTTCTCCCCTGGGAGGGAATGATAACCTAGCATTGCAGGTTACTCCCCAGCATTTTATTTAATAGGTTCCACTGAGCTCCCTGAAGTGCGAGGCTCTGGGAAAACCAGTAGTGCGCCTATATCCACTGAAAGATTTTGTTACATGTGTGAAACGTTGAGGGAAGTTTAAAATTTACTTATCTTTTGTTAAAGACTCGGAAGATTCCGATAATGACGAGTTCTATGAGGCACGCGATGACTTGTTCCTGTGAATGCAACGTGGAATACCATCTTTGCTCCGGACAAGTTTATTGGCTGAGGAAATTAGTTAATATACACGTCGGTTTTCACTTGTGTTAAAAACTAGACGCATACCTGCAGGTGCTCAAAATGGCACCTCTAAGCGCAGTCTACATCCAGTTTTCATGCACATTTCACGTGGAATTTATCCCAACCAGTTTTTTTTTTAAAGCCTACTTGTAAAAAAAGTAACCATATTTGCGCTCTAGAGCCTCGACAAAGATTTTTACCTAAGGCCTTCTATGGAGTGCTTGAGTAACACGTGCCATTAGTTTTTGTTAATATGTATTTGATACTTTGTCCGATAACTGCATCAAGGTTTTGTGATTTCTTGTACATATTCGTAGATTAATGGATTGTATGTGGACATTTTTAATAATGGATGATTATCCCAAAAATTGAAAAAAAATAGCGTCCAGATTCATGGAGAAAAGCAAAGATTACTTTTTTCTTATTTGGAGCATCAATTTTGAATTGCAATTTGGCGATTTCATAGATGAATTGAAATGCACAAAAATGCCATCTATGACGTTGCGGCTTTTAAATCTTCATCCCAAGGAGGCAAGCCAACCATATCGACTATAATATATACATAAGTATGAACATATATCGATTTTAGGTAGTATATATATATGTAAACATTATACCTAGTGAGATTTTAGAGACAAATACAGGAGACGTGAAATAGTTCTTTGATATATCATCTATGGTAGAAAGTAAATAAATGGGTATTTGTAGATGTATTTATGATGGACAGTCGAGGGACATTTAGCCAATAGCCGTTTTAAGAATAATTTGATAGTAACATGTTGACTTTAGTACTGATTTTATGTTAACGGTTAAAGTTTACAATATCACTACAATTAACGGTAAAAGTTTATAATATCACTACAACTATTTTTCTCGAAATTTAGTGTCTTAAGCAGTCGACTGTATATTTTTTTACCCATTTGGCACTATTTCAAGTATGAAGCAATTGATAAATTAAGGTGTCGAAAGTTGAGATATTTAAAATAAAGATAGGCTTAAATAAGATGTTTTTAAAACTGTTACACGTCCCTGGATATTTGTAGATGTATTTATGATGGACATTCGAGGGACATTAAGCTAATAGTGGTTTTAAGAATAATTTGATAGTAACATGATGTTTACTTATTGAGAGAGCGCAAATTCTACGTAAACGGTAAAAGTGTCCAATATCGCTACAACTATTTTTCTCGAAATTTAGTGTCTTAAGCAGTCGACTGTATATTTTTTACCCATTTCGCACTATTTCCAGCGTGAAACAATAAAGTGTCGAGAGTTGAGATATTTAAAGGAAAGAGGCTGAAATAAGATCTTTTTAAAATGGTTACACGTCCCTGCTGGACCCTAAACTGAGCTTTAGTTGTTGTTGTTGGTTTTTTTTCTTGTTTAAAACAAATTAAAATGATATCTGTACACCGTTTGGAAGTGAATTTCTTGATCTTGAGCAGTTACTAGGCTATGCTGACCTCTTTATCTTGTTTCTGGAAATATCCGTCGTGCTGTATGAAAGACAAAGAACAGTCTTCAATGTTTCAGTCAGTAAAAATTGTTGCCACGAGAAAAATCAAGTTTACTCACTAGAAGTTCTGAACCGGCTGCTAGTATCAACAATTGTTACGATGTCGTGTTGACTGGCAGCGGAAAAGCCACAAACTCTCCCAAGCCTCTTAAGGGCACGGATGTAAGATGCCCTGTACGGACGAGACAGACCACAGTACACCCAAGGATTGAACATAGAACACAGAAGAGACATCTGGGCCGACAGGGACTGGAGAACCTCGTGATGATGACCTGTGGCTAGCTCTTCGGTGATAGTAAACTGTGGATAAACCAACCGAGAATTATTTTGTTATGTGCCAACTCTGACGGCTTGAATGAAACAAAAATTCGTATAAGTTTTTATTGGTCGACCTTTTGCCCCCCACCCCCCCCCCCATCCTCCCCTTTTCGTTTCACACTACCCCTCTTTCCTGACATGAATGAAATGTTTCTCGGCTAACTGGCGTGTAGCCTACAGAGGAGGTGTCATTTTGTTGGGCTGGTGCTCAGTATTCTTTTGTTGAAAAGCCATTTTTTTTATTTTTCGAGTAGAGAAAGGCTTGGGAGAGTGAAATTTGTAACAAAGGGGTGAGCGACGGTCAAAAAGAAGGAGAGGGAAGGGGTGGGACAGGAAATATCACTTTTTACCTTTCTCAGCCCCCTGCCCCCAGAGTCCACTCTAGCTCCAAATCAAACATGGCCGATTGAATAAACGATCGCGAGCTTCTCACCGTTAACTCGCCCCAAGACTCCTGCACTGCAGGCTAACTGGCTACAAAAACGAAATGTAAATGCATTAAAGGGAGGCTTACAATGATTGGCATCCAGCTGACATAGAATAGAAATACCGCTGATCCAAGAACTTTTGTGAACTGACGGCTCTCTTTCACATGCCTGTTGACGCGGCACCGACTGACACCATGATCTGATATTGATTCCCTGCTTCTTCTTGTATTTTGTTCGTATTTTTCCTGTGTAATTTTGTCGCTGTCGTCGTCTTCTGCCGATACACTCGTTCCTCTTGTGGTGTTGTATGTACTTTCGCTTTTGCTATTACCGTGAATGCCATTTTCTTCAATATTTGACATTCGCCTTTCACTTGCTGTTTGCATTTCCACAGCTTGTAGCCTGCCATTCAGAAAGGTCAGCGTCCTACCTCGTCGAAGCCCACCGAATCGTTTTTCATATTTGTTCATTTTTCTTGCAACGGCGACGAAACAGGACAGAACAATTAAGAGTTGAATATATCCTAATATGGCAATAAATTGAGCGAAGCCTCCGTCGAAGTTGAACGAACAAACTCCCCTGTGAGTTAGAACTCTTCCCCAGCCCATCGCGGGAAACGCAGATATAAATGCCGCTGACGACACAACGCAAAATATTAGTTTGGTAACCTTGTCACATGTGACTTTGGTCCGATAATAGATCGGCTGTAAGGTTGCACAGAAACAGTCTAGAGCCATTAATGACGCCACAAACGAAGCTGACAAGCGAAGAAAAGAAGAAATCCAGTTATAAAACTGGCACAGCTCGTAACTTATGCGTCCACTCTGAAACCCTCGGTGATCGATTTGAAACACAACGATCGATATTAAGACAGGTCCTAAGTCATTTAAAAGATCTACAACAGCTAATGAACCAACAAGGAGATCAGGAACTCGTCGGACGCGGAATGATTTGATCGCAACTAGAAGAAGAACATTTCCAATAAAAATCACGCAGAAGATGATTGGCAAGATGAACAGAAAGCCCCTACTGTATTGACCTCCTTTGTCAATTGTCATATCCGACCGTTCATAATTAGTTCCGTTCATTGCGACTGTTTTAACACCTCGAATAGAGCGTTAAATGAAACATCTAGAATGCAAAGCCTAAGCTTTTGCATGAAATAATACTTTCCAGAAAACCACGTCTTCTTGGATAAACTTGTCGCTGTTTTCTAATTTTCTCTCTAAAAAGAAAAAATTGAAATGAAATACAGGTTTAATAAAATAATGCCTAGTTATTCGAGAAAGAACTATTCTGGAAAAGCTTTAGCAATGTAATGAACGGTGGGACAAAATATCTTATAACTAATTTACCAATTTGAGAACAATATCAGGTGGATCGTTTTGTTTTGGCGTTCACTTCCATTTTTGCAATCAGATTATTATTAGAACTAAAGACAGAATTGCGAGCTATTTAAGAAACATTTGCTTATTATGATTTGGCAATTTTACTCCCAATAGGACCGAAATGTAGCCAAAAACAAATTACAATGTACGTTACCGTATGAATATATGATGCCTTTCAAGAAATTCTCAGAAATGATGATTTTTTTCAAAATGATCCAAAGACTGAGTTGGCATCATCCATCTGCCATCATTTAGCCGAACGTTTCAATCCACGGGCTTGAGATAACTTTAGACAGCTGTCTCGTAATCAAAACTTGAACTCTGCTCGTCATGAAAGTGCGCCTTTTTACGTAGGTCCTTAGCTTTTTAGTGATTAGAGGTTTAGTTCTTTAAATTTTAAGTACCCGCAGAAATCAAGACACCGTAACATTGTCCAAATTCAAGAAGGTTCAATCGTTTGAATAAATCTCTATCTAATGAATGCAGTAGCTGTTTGTAGAAGCCAAGGTGAAAATCAAGGAAATGTCAACATAATCTTTTTTGTCATGTACAGCACTTACCATAACAAATCAGACGAGATTATTTTTCCTCCTTTTCAATTTTCACTTCAACGTCACCACCGTGGGCATTCTATTGCAAGAAATACATATCTTTACCGCATTCGTCAAAATCGGAACAATTTTATTCTGTCAGCCTCCGAAAATAAAATAAAAGAAAAAAAGTCACGTTTTGTTTGAATTATATCCTTTATGTTTTAAGAAAGTAAACAATCCTGTCAATTTTTCCTTCGTGTACTGTTTAATAAGTTGTAACAGACATTGATAGGAAGAGTTACAAAAACTAAGGTAAACATAATTTGGAACGACTTAATTTACATCTTGACTGGTTGACTTTAGACTTTATTCAAACTTGGAAGGGGGGATTATGAGAAACCTGGCAATCCACGGGGAGCCTGCAGCGCGCGCACACACAGGGGTCGAACGTCTGCGCACGTGCACTCAGATCATAACACTTTCTTATCGAAAACCCGAGTGCGACTTAATCTTTCTCAGTTTCTAAGGAAAGTTCAAATTTTCTAAGGCTAAAACTTAAAGAAGTTGTTGTTCTATAGTTTCCCTACAGCGTGTTAGTTTACACCTTCATACTTTTATTTTACATTTTGTTTTTCGGCATGTTGAAGCCGCCCGTAAGTCTGACTTTGTTAGCTGTAGCTGTTCTATGTTATGTTAGTGGCGGAGTTGCCGGGAAATACCGAGAGAAATGTGCTAAATCAGGAAAAACTAGAGCCTCAAAAGACGTATGGGACAATGGAAGCTCCATGTTTAATGTTCGATCATTTGCCTTCGTCACCGAAACGAAGCTAATAAAGCTGACAAACGAATTCCCCCTCGAGACACCCCAGTTATCTCATACGTCTTCTCTACTCCACCTACCGGAACGACTCTATCAAGCGGTGGATAACTTTGGCAGAAAAACATCTGCTATTTATCAGCCAGGAACAGTAACGTGTTCGCTAAGACCGACAATGAAGAACCAGAGTCTCTAAACACAACATTTAATCTTGTAAGCCAAGTACACATCGAGTGAAGTGACGAATACATCCGGGAACTCAGACGTAGGCTAAACTGTATAAATTAACTTAAAATACATAAATTAACATCGTTACATCCCCCTCCGTTGATCAAAGAGAAAAAATAAATAAGTGAATAAACAAGGAGAAACCTAAATCGTTTCCTAGAGTCATTGTTCGGAGAAAATAAACAACATAGGTAAGTGTCAGCATGTATAGTCACTGAGGTGTGCTGGTCTTCGTATGACTCTTCCCCGAGCGCTACGTCTTTCTGGACTCGTTTCGTCAGCATCTGGAGGGTTCGGTGTTGCTTGTGGCCTGCCCACTTCTTGGGGCTTTGATTCAACGACTGGTGGTACCTGTTCAACTTTGGTCGAGGGCAGGGGACCAGGTTCGGAGCTAGGTATCTTCATGTCAGGAGACAATTGTTTAGGGGAGTTCAGCTGTGAGACGCAGGTGTCGGCGGTTCATGCGATACACCCGTCCGTCGTCAATGGTAACTTGGTATGAGCGTACACCAACTTGCTTCTCAACCGTTGCTTGGGTCCATTGTTGTTTATATTTGGGTGGATTGATACGTACGGTGTTCCCTGGCTCAAGTGGCCGGAGTTCTTTGGTGCCATTGTTGTAATAGAAGGCTTGTTTGTTCTTCTGGGCCTGAAGAAGCTGGGAAGTGGTGTCAAATTCAGGTTGTGTTAGTAGTCTCCCAGAGGTAAGTAGGAGGGTTTTGGTACGGCGGCCAAAGAGGCGCTGAGCTGGAGACGTTCCTAGTCCTTCAGTGGGGGTGTTAAGAAAGTCAAGGAATCCCAAGTAGGGATCATTGCCAGCCTCTGAGGCTTTGAGCATGATTCGCTGCGCAGTCTTTACCGCGTTTTCCGCCTTGCCATTTGACTGCGGGTAGGTGGGGGAGCTTGTTACACGATCAAACTCATACAAATCTTTGAACGTCTTAAATTCCTGTGAGCTGAACTGGGGGCCGTTGTCGCTTACTAACTTGTCCGGGATTCCATGTCTTGCCATACGAGGCTTGCACTTTTCAACTACTTCTTTAGATGTCTCACTAACAAGTTTATCCACTTCAAAGAAATTTGAGTAATAGTCAGTGGTGACAAGGTAGTCCTGGCCCTGGAGCTCAAAAAGATCAACGGCAAGGACCTGCCACAGTCTCGACGGTATTGTGTGTGAGATCATGGGCTCCCTCTGCTGCCCTTGGTGGTATGAATTGCAGACTTGGCACTTGGAGACATGTTCTTCAATCTCTTTGTAGATACCAGGCCAGTAGAACGCTTTCCGTGCCCGTCTCAAGCATGCTTGTACTCCCAGATGACTGGAGTGTAGCTTTCTTTTGAGCTCAGCTCTCATTTGAAACGGTATGACAACACGGTCTCCTATGCAAATAACTCCATTTTGGAGAGTAAGTTCTTCTTTGAATGGAAAGTAGTCTTGAACTTCCAGTGGTAGACAGAGCTCTACAGTGGGAGACTTAGTATCTGAGACTGTCATGACATCTTCCTGATCCTCAGTGGCTTCCTTAGGTGTCAGATACGCGCGACTCAGGGGACCAGCCATAAGAAAGGAGGTTCCCTTTTTGTAAGAGACTTCAAACTCGTAGCGTTGGAGTCTAAGGAGCAGTCGTTGTAGCCTTTTGGGTGCGTTCAGGAGGCTTTTCTTGAAGATTGCCTCCGAGGGCTTGTGATCAGATTCGACCAGCACTTTCCTTCCATAAACGTAGGTTTCAAACGTCTCCATTCTGAATACTATGGCCAGTAACTCTTTTTCGATTTGTGCGTACTGGACCTCTGCGGGGGTCAGGGACCTGCATGCATATGCGACTGTATGTCCGTCTTCCATTAGACATGCTCCCAGGCCATGCATGGAGGCATCACATTGCAGTGTGGGTGTGGCACTTGGGTCAAAGTATTCTAGGACTGGAGTCGTCAAGAGGATCTTCTTTGTCTCTTCCAGGGTTGCACCATGAACCTGCTCATCCCATTGGAACTCGTTGTCGTTTTTGGTGAGCTCGTGTAGAGGAGTCGTGACCTCTGAAAGTCTCGGAGCAAACATTTGCAGGTAGTTAGTCATCCCTAAGAGACTTCGGATGCTCTGTTTGTCAGTCGGTGCTGGCATCTCTTTGATTGCCTTGACTTTTTCAGGGTCAGGTTGCAGCCCATCTGCAGAGAGCACGTGGCTCATGTATGCGACTTCCTTGAGCCTAAGCTGCAGTTTTCCCCTGTTTAGCCTCACACCTTTTTCTTTGCAACGTTGGAGGAGAGCAATGAGTTTGTCGTCGTGGTCTTTTACTGCTTCATCATCGTTAGCTCCACATCCAAATACCAACATCCAAATGTCATCAGCGATCGCCTTGCATCCATTTAGCCCTACTAATGTCTGATCCAGTTTTCGCTGGAATTCTTCAGGGGCTGGTAAGATGCCAAATGGCATTCAAAGTCATCTGTATCTACCCCACGGAGTGCCAAATGTAGTTGCGTAGCTGCTTTCCTCGTCTAAGGACACATGCCAAAAACCATTTTTGGCTTCTAACACAGTAAAGCATCTTGCATTTGAGAGCTCAGGAAGGACATCCTCGATTGTGGGCAGAGGATAGTGATTGCGTTTGAGGGCTTGGTTAAGTTGTTTGGGGTCCACACACAGTCGGACATTGCCATTCTTCGTCAGGGTGACGACAGTTTCTGATATCCAGGAGGCAGGGACATTTACTGGTGTGGTGATGTTAAGGCCTCCCAAGCGATTCATTTACTCTCTTAGCTCTTCTTTAATGGCGATCGGCACCTTTCTTGTTGGGAGTTGAACTGGTGGTACGTTCGGGTCAAATTCTAGATGGAGGTCACCTTCCAACTTTCCTTCTCCTCTGAATACATCAGCATATTCTCCGAGAATAGATTCTGTCGTAAGTGGTGTTTTGCTCTGCAAAGGTTCTTCAGATTGAATAGCCATCACGTTTTGTCGGACCACAGATGTGAGTTGCATTTGCTTGCTGGCTCGTAAACCAAGCAGGGGCTTGCCTTTCCCTTTTACAACTACAAATTCCACGCTATATTTTCTTCCATTTCTAGAGTTCACAACTTGAACACGTTTCTTGCCAATTGGCTTCTCCTCCGTTTTGTTGTACATGACAAGAGTTACTTTTGTATTGTCCAGCAGGGGTAGACTGTCTTCACCGTATACTTCTTTGAAGGATTCTTCGGGTAAGATGTTCACTGTGGCACCAGTATCCAGTTGGAATGGGACTCGGTGACCATTTAACAGCGTTACCGCAAGCAGTTTGTCTTTGTGATTAGGCTTTTCCACAGCACAGACTTGTTTCTTGACGTCGACACAACTAACACATTCATCCAAGTTAGAGTCTTCCACTGCAAGCACTGGCTTGCGGAGATGTCTCGGTGTGGGGCGTTTGGAGAACGTTGCCAAACCGGGTGGAGACAGTTTGGTTTTGCAGGGCACCGCAAAGTGGTTTTTGAATTCCACATTTAGAGCAAGTCTTACCCCATGCAGGACGTTTAAGCTTGTTCCAAACATGTGTTTTGGCACAGAACTTGCAGCGGATTTCTCTCTCTCCTATGGGGGGCGGAGGTGTCTTCTCGTTGGCTTGACTAATGGCGCTGACTTCCTCCTGATTAATTTCTTTCAGTTGCGGTCTCATATGATCTTCACATATCAATGCATTCTTTCAGTGTGAGTTTGGAGACTTGTAGAAGCTTCTTGCGTGCTTGATAGTCCCTTATTCCAATGACAATCCTGTCTCTAACTAGACTGTTCTCTAAAACTCGGAAGTTACATATCTTAGCCAACGTGCGCAGTGCCGTGGCGTAGGCATCCAGAGATTCGTTTGGCCCCTGGTCCCTTTTGTTAAATCGATATCTCTCGTATATTTCGTTCGTCTCACCGATGCAATAATACTGTAGCTTTTGGAGAGCAACATCAATGTCCTTCTTATCAGTTTCATTCGAAAATTCTAAGCCTTCGTACACATCTAGTAGGGTTTTCAGGATTTTTCAGACGTGCAGCAATTTTATAGTTATTCTAGGCACGGTAGAATTGCTACCAGTTCGTCGCCAAATCCCCTGCAAACTCCAATTTTGAGGGCAATGGGATGTTTATTGGGATTTGTACCAGATTTGGCTGTGCGATGGCTTCTTGTGCTTGCACAGAGGCGCTGCTACCCTCGGCCCTACTTAGTATCTACTTAGTATTTTGAAGTTAATTAGATTTCTTCAGCTGGGATTTCCTTCCAAAGACACAAGACAATTCCACTTACCGTTGTCTTTCGGTATTCTTCGTGAAGAAGTTGTCGGGTGGCTGTTGCGGAATACAGTAGAGACCGGAGAATGTCCTCTTGAACAACAGTTCACAGGTCAACCGGGATCGAGATGCTTGACCACGTGCGTGCGAGTAAATTTCTATCAAGAACGCTTTCCGGTACACTGAGCGGTAATTCCGCGATGGCAATGGATGTAGGAACCAGAATCCCATTCCTGACACCATGTAAGGTGTTCTCTAAGACCGACAATGAAGCACCAGAGTCTTTAAACACAACATTTAATCTTACAAGCCAAGTACACATCGAATGAAGTGACGAACACATCCGAGAACTAAGACGTAGGCTAAACTGTATAAATTAACTTAACATACATTACATCGTTACAGGAACGAAGTGGTGCAATAATTGCCGCAAAACTGGAGAAAGTATCCTCAATTAAAGAGAGTCCCAGAACAATGCAAAGCACCAGCGAAAAGATAGGTACATTTGTGGTATTGCTACAATTGCCTCTGGGAATGTACAAGTAAGATTACTTGTTCATTGTTACCTATTTCCTTAGTTGCACATGTATTAACACTTATCACAAATATTGCAGCGTGAATCTCCTTAGTCCAAAAATACAACATGAGACAAGGCTTTCTCCAAAGACGAAACTTTCTAAGGTAGCAGTGCTTTGTTTGTTATTTTATTATTGTTATTAATATTATTATTGTTATTATTATTATTATAACAGAGGAGTTAGTTATTATAGAATTTTTTCTCATCAAGCTAATTGCGTATCTCTTTTTTTCTGTTTTCAAAGGGGGAAGTGGCATTTGAAATAATACATGCAGACTCACTCTAGATTCTTTTCCTTTTGATTTTTGGTCCTCCTTATTTCCTACAATAATTGCAATTTGGAAACTTATCATGCTAAGTCATCATCATTCCCATTTCTTCTCATCAAGCTAATTGCGTATCTCTTTTTTTCTGTTTTCAAAGGGGGAAGTGGCATTTGAAATAATACATGCAGACTCACTCTAGATTCTTTTCCTTTTGATTTTTGGTCCTCCTTATTTCCTACAATAATTGCAATTTGGAAACTTATCATGCTAAGTCATCATCATTCCCATTTTAAAAATCCCACCTTATTCTAGATATGCAGTATTTCTAAATTCCAGTAATGAGACTGTGTGATCTAATACAGAAGGCAAAAGAGAATCTGGGTAAGGATTCTGCATCTCTTGTAAGGCTTTCAGCCATCTTGGGAAGTTTGAGAGGAACATGAAAATGCCTTTTTAAAGAATGGACAGTGCATTTGGATTACGCAGTATCATGGAGACTCACTATGGCAACATTGTGATGGATGACAGTGGTAATGTGAGAGTGGATAATGGTGTGTGGGAAAGGAGCTTTGCTGTAGTACAAGAGCTAGATTGTTTTCAGGGCAAATGTTGCTGATGGAACAGTCCTATTCTTATTTTTTAACAAGCATTAGCTGCATTTATATCCAAGGGAATAAGTGCCTTATGAATTCTCGATAGCACAATTGACGTCTCCCATATCTTCCTCTCCAGAAAAATCATTTGAAAAGCTAATACTACAGTTTCAGTCAGCCCTCTATGAGTATTATGAAGAGGAACAAGGTCCCCCATGTGCACCCCCAAGCTGATGAGATACTTCATTGCACAGCATGCTGATGGATTCTTTGACATCCTCCTGAATTCTGTCATCAAATTGCAGAAAGGACTTAAAAGAGCCGCTGAAAGAGCAGTAGCTCTACTCCACATCATTGCCTATTTTTCAGTAAAAGTTTCCCTTCATAGACCTTTTTAGCTTGTAGATTTTGTTTGTCCCATTTTGGACCACATGATGTTACCCTGGTCAGTCACTGCTTTCAAATTCTCAATTATTTGCATTTGTTTGGAAAGGGTTAAATAGGCAAAATATTGAATTGTTGAATTGCTGAATTAGTGGGTCGAGTTAATGATACAAATTTTACACTTCAATTGTTTAGAATATTAGTCTATAAAAGTTGTCAGAATCTCAGACACACAAAGTGTCTTTAATATGAGTAGGTAAAAAAAGACCTCTACTTTTCACAAAGGCATGTGTAAAAGAAAACAACTGTGTAAAGACATAGAGTACGTCTGTTACTGTTCGTCGTAGAGAAGGCACTTCCAGTAGTCTTTTTCCAGTATGGTGCGGTATTTAAATCTAGAAAGTTTGAGGATTATAAGTCCCTTATATTTCGATTTCTTATGCTATTCATCATCTGGAACCGTCATCACTATGATCGATCTACACTTACAATTTTAAATGATCTGTGTCACCTAAGAAACTACTTCCTTGACTACTACAACTTTAATTAACAAATGGTAAACACCACAGCGTACAATATTGAGTTATGGATGCACGCGGGAGGTTGCTAAGCACGAAAGAAACGTAAGAGTCGCTCGAGGCGATAGCCGAGTGCGACTCTAGCTTCTTGAGTGCTTAGCAAACCTCCCAAGTGCATCCATAACTCAATAGTGTTCGCTGTGGTGTTTACCATTTGTTTTATAACATAACATTGATACATTGTAGCTGAAGAGTTCTCTTTTATTTAACAAATCTAACGTGACCAGAAAAAACAAGTGCGCGCGGAAAAATAGTCTTTGCATTTGCTCACGTCAGCAACGTACACCCATGGGCAAATGGGGGACGCTAATTGACCAATCATAGCGCGCGCTTTACTTTGGTTATGTTATAAAACGAAATGGCTGACATTATGAACCGAAAAAAGGTTGAAATTTGGCACTCACCACTCGATTTCACATAACTGGTTACCACAAGGCAGAACAGATCCGAGAAACGGCTATTGGCATTGCTTCTTCGTCAACCGCAACACCATTCGAAAGTCTGCTATGATGTTTACAGAACCTTAAGCATGCGCAGTATTTGACCCCTGTGTTATGCTGTAGCGAAGCTTCATACTTATCAAAAATGTAACAAACCCATCAAGCCCAAAACATTTGATTGGTATTCGACGATACCACCTTACGTACAAGCTGTTACTTCCAGCATAAATGGCCAACTAGAATACGGGCATATACTTGCCATGACGTAAAGAGTTTAGTTTAGTTTAGTTAATGAGATTCGCCGACAGGCAGGGACACCGCAACAGCTTGCGCCAATTACTGCGGGCCTAGTAAAGCCACCCATCCCACCCCTGGGGAGGACATCCATCACACAGTAATCTCGTGCGTGGGAAATTAACGTCTCCTACCCCTAACCCTGCAGGAGACGGGACCTCCATTCATTCTTCCCTATCCGAGAAGACTAGAATATCTAACCATGTCTTGATGTTATAGAAAGGTAGCATATTCTCCTCATTTTTATTTTAAGACCTTGAGTGTTGGTCCGGCCGGGGCTCGAACTCTCGACCTCCCGCTGAACAGTCCAGCGCTCTATCCATTGAGCTAACGGGAGAGAGGAGAATGGAAATGGAGAAGGTAATGCGAAAGCGTGATTGCGTGCGTAATCTCATTTGTGCGCGCTAGGTAACTTGGCTACCCTTTTAGCATTGAGTAATGAAAAAGCCAAGGAGAGAGTAGAGGAGTTTGTTTATTTTTTCAGAAAGCTGAGATCAACAAATTTAATTATGGTTTGACAAGGTCCTCATTAACAAGATAGTTAGAAGGTTTAGTTATGATTTCGTGCCAGTTCAGTGTAGTCTCCTGGGGTTCATTTTCCTAATATTATCATATTTAGGGTGCACTGAAATTTCCATATGAGATAAAAAGTACATAACAGAGCCAAAAATTAGGATCTTTTTCATTGAAGCAAAACCGCGAACCACATCAGGACCAGGGACCACAGCAGTGAAGTTAGGAGGAACAAAACTCGAGAATGAATTGAAACGCCTGATGACCCAAGAAAAGCTGCAATAACACGTGAAATGGTTAGACTGTGCCTTATATTTATGCTGCGGTAATATTTACAACACAATCAATCAATCACAAACTAACAAATGAAGCTGTCTTTAAAGAGGTAATTGTTTGCCGCCCCAAATAACTTCTAAGGCTAAAGGCTGATAGTTTCTAAAGAAACTGTCTTGGGCTGCGTCGGTGGAGGTAAGGAAATAATTTGGATATATCAACAAAGTTGAAATGGTAAATTGGCCACCGTAACGATTACAAAAGCTGACGTTTCGAGCGTTAGCCCTTCGTCGGAGCGAATAGAGGAATTGTGGGTTGTGTTTGCTTTTGAAGGCAGAAAATGGAGCTACGTTATTGGTGGGAACATGGCAACGAGAAAAACACGAATAAATTAGTGGAATGAAAAGCGTTCGTTGATCCCTGTGGGATTTAGACTGCCGGTTTGAAAGATGAGCTTTTGTTCAAGAGTTTTCCGGCTTTCCGTGCTACCTAAGTGTAAGGAAAGACCGCAGATTGCCATATGTTGCTTAGAATGATTAGATTGCCATATGTCTAATCAACATATGGCAATCTGTGGTCTTTCCTTACACTTAGGTAGCACGGAAAGCCGTAAAACTCTTGAACAAAAGCTCATCTTTCAAACCGGCAGTCTAAATCCCACAGGGATCAACGAATGCTTTTCATTCCACTAATTTATTCGTGTTTTTCTCGTTGCCATGTTCCCACCAATAACGTAGCTCCATTTTCTGCCTTCAAAAGCACACACAACCCACAATTCCTCTATTCGCTCCGACGAAGGGCTAACGCTCGAAACGTCAGCTTTTGTAATCGTTACGGTGGCCAATTTACCATTTCAACTTTGTTGATATATCCAAATATCTTCTAAGGCTAGTTTACTTATAACAGATGATGGATGAAAAATCAAATGTCATTGATCTTTAGGTACGTTTAGGTATTCAGTGTATGAGCTACGTCTTTCTACAACCAATAACTTCTGCATAGCCAGATGGCAATCATTCTTAAACTTTGTATGTGTATCTAACAAATGTCCATCTTGTCATAGTGGCTAGAGTTGGCGTAGAAACTTGTAATTTACTACGAGAGGCAACAGGATACGATCCCATCTCATTATATTCTATCCCGTTCCTTTCATTCCGCCATTTCCCTATCCTATCTTATCCCATCTCTTCCCTTTCTATCCCAATCAATGTTAACTCATCCTTTGTTACCCTATTCTACCTCAACCCATCCCATTCTTTCACTTCCAATTTCATTACCAACCTGCTTGACACGCTAGGTCTGGGCCCAGAGAAAAGCCCCTCTTGCACAGACACTTTCCTGCCTGACAATATGAGTTTTCTTCACACTCTGGAAAGCAAATTTCTGTGGACAACGATAATAAGTTTTAATGGCTTTAATACTTGTTTACAGTGGACACCAAAGATAAATTTAAAAGCTTGAGCTTACTTACCTCAGCTCTGTGGTAGAAAAAGACGTTTTCCCTGGGGGTGAAATCAGAAATTGAATGGGAAGCATTACCTGAACAAGTTCCATCTGGTGCTTTTCGATAACCGTCTTTACAGGGACATTCATAACTGCCATTTTGGTTCTTACACCTTGAGAACTTGGGGCAGTCATATCTGTCTTCCTCACATTCATCAATATCTATGTACAACATAAAAGGACAAATATTTTTATCCATTTTTCTGTTCAAGATTAAGTTGTCATTGATACGAATGAATAAATCGAGGAAGACCCTTTAGAGAAGATTTCCTACTTAGAGGAAATGGGTCGATATGTTTCCTCTAACAGGAAGAATACCATAGGTCCTCCATGGAGTTGTACCATGAGGTCACAAGTGAAAAAATCATTCATGAATATTTAAGGAAAGAAAGATCCTCGCAGATGGGCTGCAATTTTCGCAATTGCGGAAAATAGCTGGAAAATTAAAAATTTCAGGTTTCGACGAAATTCGAAACCTGTGCCATCCAGATACTAATTGATGCTGCAACAAAGAAAATTAATTAATGTCTTATACCCAACTAGCAGCTGTGAATCTCGTCGAAGCCTGAATATATTCTAGCTTATGCTAAAATTGCACTCCAATTGCTAAGATCATTCCTTCGCTTGATTCTCATCCACAGGTCAAATGGAATTTATTTCAATTCACGTTATTTTTAAATATTTAATGAAACAACATTTTCCGGGTCATGTCGGACGCTGATTTGACACTTTTAGCTCAGTTGCTACGTAACAATGACAAAGTCGCTTTCAAAAGTCGCTTTCAATATTATGCACATTGAAGTACCACGATCCCCGAGTAAATTGCCATCGCCTAAGTGCACGTAATCAAATCCGAGTCCAAAATAGATAATGAAACGTTGAGAAGAAAGCAAAAAAGAGAAGCTGGCACTTGGAAACGAATTCTTTCAGGACAATTACAGAAAATCTTACATCTAGAAGACACATCAATAAACGCGAGCCCATGCCTGTCGTGAAGCGATTTTCCGAAACAAGACAATTTTATGTGGTATTCATGGGGCTTCAAGTGAGGACCGTAGAAAGTTCAAGCCGCCTAAATTGCTTTTACCGACTCCAGGAAAACACAAACATTGAGCTGACGTAAGGCAAACACCAGTCAACCATATTTATCACATTCGTTTCCCATTTGTAGTGTTTAGACCAGGTTTCGAAACATTTTCGTCCATTTCCTCGAACGTCTTAATGCGCAGATCTTAGAAATGCCTGGGGGGTACTTTTAAGTTGATATTGGCCATATTCCGTAACCAAAATTATGGGGAGAATTTCGTCACAGGCCCCAGTTTTTCTAACGCATATTTGGTGAGTGTTTTTAAATCGCGTCCTCCTCCTTATAATTACCTGCACAATACAATTTGTCTGAACGATATCCTTGCCGACAGCTACAGGAATAGGATCCAAATGTGTTTGTACAAATCATGTTGGAAGGGCACGAATGACTAATTGTGCATTCGTCGTTATCTGCGAGAAAGAAGACATAAACATGTGTCTTATTTAAAATCAATATGGATGTCAATCAACACTTACTTATTTTTAGGATAAAAATTGATAAAATTTCTTACCCACGCATTTCTTTTGTGTTTTATCGAAACTAAATCCATCCGGGCAGTTACATCTGTATGATCCAAAAATGTCCTCACACACTGCGGTATCACCACATATCTCCCTTTTCTCGCATTCATTTACCTCTATGATAATAAATGTCCACAGATAGTATAAGTGTACAGTGAGTCAAGTATTCATAGAGGGTTGAGCTCTCTGATAGGACATTTGCAGCAAAGTGGGAAAAGAAAACCATCAGAAAAATAAGTAAGTTATTTTGCGGTGGGAAAAAATGTGCCCTTGGTCCGGCCCTAGGCCTTTGGCCTCGAGCCTTGGTCAAGAGTTCAAGCACAGTGTATTACCATTAGGACATTTTCCCGGCCGGTGAATTAGAATAACATATCTTACAGATCTCATTTTTCAATAGTGAAAATCAGACCTGAAAAAAATTTCAGGCCTGTACGGGATTCGAACCACTGACCTCTGCGATACTAGTGCAGCGCTCTACCAATTGAGCTAACAAGCCAACTGAGAGCAGGCCATCAAATTAATTCGACATAAACCCGTAGATGATAAATCAAACAACAACAAACATATGAAACATATGTGTGAACTGCGGTTATGAGACGTATGAGCACGATCCTTCGCAGTGCTTTACTGCGAAGGATCGTGCTCATACGTCTCATAACCGCAGTTCACACATATGTTTCATATGTTTGTTGTTGTTAGATCTCATTTTATGGTAAAAGATATTCTTGAAATGTTTGTAGCAGCTTGCTCATTTATATTAACAGGTCACGTTAACCAAAAGTCACCGTAACAGTTCTTTCCATCGTCCTTTTTACTCTCGAAGCCAACTTCACAGTTGCAGCGGTAAGATCCCGCAGTGTTTGAACAAACGGAGTTTGAACCACAGATATCTTTGTTCAATTTGCATTCATTCGTGTCTGGAAGATGGGGAAAGAAGACATAAAGTTATCATTGCACTCACGGACCGAACAGGAACTTTTCATGCGCCAATCTTGAAAACTTGAACTAGGTACATGCGGCGTCTAAATCAATTAGCAACGGTCCCTACAATTTGGAAGTGCTCAACCGTTCTTTCCACCTAGCGGGAGTAAGCTTAGCGGCTAAATCACTAAACAAACAATTTTTCATTTGAATCTGTCCGAATTTAAATCCAAATTGCCTTATAAAATGTTTGGTTTCTGAACTAAGGATAAGCAAATTTAAGGTTAAATTTCGGCTGTAAGCAGAGCCTGATCTCGTTGTTATTTTTGTTGTTGTTGTTGTCGTTGAACTGATAACTTGCTTACAAGAGAGTTCTCTCCTTTTGCATATAAGAGTTAAATGAAGAGACAAAGTGAACAACTGGAGCCATTTTTGCCGCTAGCTACGTGTCACGATTAAACAAGTAGTATATGCACGAAATAGAATTGGCATTGTCGGAGGTAATTACCTCAAATTCAGTCTTCAAAAAAAGAAAATCTGTCCATCCCGATAATTTTCCTTACTAAGCTTTACTTCAGTTTTAGTATTACACCTAAGAAAGGTAAATGGTTTCGGCTAGTTCTGTTTAATCAAAGCTTCCTTTGTTAAATAACAATAATTAAGACAAATTCCTTACCAACACACATCTTGCCGTTGAAATGATAGCCTTCTTTGCAATCACACAGCTTAATGCCTTTAAACTCTTTACAAACTGCATTCTCTCTGCACTGGCCGCTGGGGCACCGAGGTAGTTCTGGTATGATAGAGAAATACTGCTCACATCAAATTCCATACGCGTTAAAGACCCCATTTTCAGGATAGGTCTCATCAATTCATTGAAGCCTAAAAAAATTATAAACTGGGATGAAACAGTAATTAGATTGACAAAAATGAACTTAAGTCAGGACCTGTTGATTATAGCCATGATGGCCGTTTATAGAGGTAAATAATTGTGTTCGTTTTGACCTCATCGAAGGCTTGACAACATTGAAGCCGTTGCTAATGATAGCCTTTCTTACTTAAGCAAGCCTTGTAGCCATCTCCACCCAATCCATGGGAACACGTGCACTTATACGAACCAGGGGTGTTAGAACACGAGGCGTTCACGTGACAAGAGTCTTTTATGGCGCATTCGTCTATATCTAGAGAAAAATTTACAGCGATAAGCTTACACTGGTGACAGACGTAACATTTATATCACGGGGAAATACATATGCACTGAGGGATTGTAAGTGGTGAACCGGTCCTCCTTGATAAACTGCCATTCAAGCAAAGGGAGTGGGCTGGTGTAGCTAGACCACAAAAAGATCTTGAATTCAGGTTATGACCAGACCAGTTCACTTTCTTAATTAAGGTTATATTTGTGACATGATAACAATGATTTGAAATAAACATTGATTGAGAATTTGCCAAGAGATTTTTGTTTTGCGTTCTTGTCACTCACAAGGTTACCGTGCACCTTCAGGGGTGTCTCGCGTGCAAGCGATGTAGCGCGTCCGGTTTAAACTGTAGATATCTAAATCCCATATCAAATTAAAGCTTATAGGACTGGCTATCAGACTATACTAAAACTTTTGAAAAAAATGAATTATCGAATTTTTCACGACTTCTAAATGCGAGCGCCCGAATCACCTTTTAAGAGCTACCAGTCAAAGGGAATTTGTTCCATTGCTCTCAAATTTTGACAGTAGCTAGTTTTATATATAAACAAAAAAAGGTATCTCCGAATTTTTTATTTCTAAATACTTTCTTTTCAAGAGCGATTTTTGTACGATCACTCGACATTTTTTTAGTCCTATTTCAAAAAATGTTCTGTAGCTTTTAAATGAAATTGAATATGCCAAGTCGCAGACACGTTTTTTTAGCGCTTTGGCCCCGGAACGGAGCCGAGGAACATATTAAATAAGCGAAAAACAAAACTCACTTTAACATGCACCGTTCAAAAGGAGATTCGGGTGCTCGCATTTAGAAGTCGTGAAAAATTCGACAATTAATTTTTTTTCAAAATTTTAGGTATAGTCTGATAGTCAGTCCTATAAGCTTAAATTTGATAAAGGGGCTTAGATATATACAGTTTAAACCGGACGCGCTACATCGCTTGCACGCGAGACACCCCTGAAGGTGCACGGTAACCTCAAGATCATCTATGTCCCTGTTCTTTCCAGACAGACATTTCAGGAAGTTACGTATCGTATTTACTTTGAAAGAGGTACAGAAAACCAACCTTTACATTGAAATTGAATCCCTTTCTTGTCCAAGTTATATCCATTCCTACAGGTACAGTTGTAAAAACCTCGTGCATTGACACACGTTGTTGTATTTCCACATCTGCTCAACCTCGGTTTTTCGCATTCGTTAACATCTGAAAGTGGTTAGTAGTGAATTAGGCAAGGCACCGAAATCATTGGTTTGCACATTTAATATAACAAAGGATAAGGTTAAGGGTGGCTTGAGAGAGGGGGGGGAGGTAAACCGGGGGAGTTGAGGGAGGACAAGGGCGTGACTTTAATGCACTTGTAGTTGTGAGTATATTGTACTTGTCATCAACACAATAATTCTCAATTAGATGGGCACCCTAGAAACTGGGTTGAGCTGAGTGAGATGTCATAAGCCCCTCAGTTATCATTCCTCCATTAACTTTTATACCGCAAAGACTGTCTGCAATCTACCCATTGTAAGTGTTTTTTTTTCAACAGCAGCCGGAGGAAGTCTTCCTCTTTGAACTCAATAGAGAGTTATGGTCCGAAAGTTTTCGATTTTCTTCTTTAGATGGCATCAAAAACTACAACATGCAACTTTGTCCTACCTTGACAGCGAAGAAGAATTCCTTTATCACCAAACGTTGGGTCAAACCCATGTGGGCACTTACATTTGTAGGACCCAGGGTATTTATCACAGAAGGAGTTTTCTGCAGCACAGGGGGGAATGCATTCCTTTATCTCTATCGATTTGGAAAACCAAGTAGACATTAAAATCGAGCAATACTGAAGTATGGCAAAATTTGAGATAAAAGTCTAATAAATGTGAGCAGGGCTTATTTTGAACCATCACGCTGTCAATTCTGACTCCACATCTGTCGAGACCTTTGACCATTATCATTTGATATGATGTAGAAAAATCCAACTTTACAAACTTCGAACGATGATAAAAAATAAAGGTAGTGGTAATGATTATATCAAAGATGATAATATTAATAATGATTATAACAGAGTAAGGAAATTACCTTCGCATTTGTTTGGTCCAATTTTTCTGAATCGATCAGGGCACACACATGCGTAGGATTTCTTCCTGCTGACGCATCTCAAGTTGCTTGGACAAATATTAGGTTTTTTACACTCATCAGTGGCTTGGATAAAAAAAATTAAGAATTTTCGATGAAATATTAAAATGAATACCTCTTATCAATGGAGTTTCACCTTCAAAAAATGTTT
This sequence comes from Stylophora pistillata, assembly GCF_964205215.1. Classification (NCBI taxonomy): domain Eukaryota; kingdom Metazoa; phylum Cnidaria; class Anthozoa; order Scleractinia; family Pocilloporidae; genus Stylophora; species Stylophora pistillata. The sequence continues at coordinate 13,187,443 of NC_142526.1, forward strand.
GATAAATTTCTAGAAGGTAAAAATTGTAATCTGTTGTATGAATAGAACTAAATCGCTGCTTGTCGCTGGATCTCCTGCTGCAGAGATGCATGCTGGTAAATATTAAACATATTGCAACATTTTAAAAACTAAGAGGGTTGGCCCTAGAGTTGACAACTTGTTCAAGTGAAAAGTATTGACTGCCTATTGGAATTCTAACCATAAGCTGGTTGATAACGTGGAATCTGTTTTTAAGTTTTCCAGCAGTGAGTTATCTACAATGATATATTTAAAGGAGTAATTAAACAAAGAAGTGTTCAAGAAGAATACATTTACTGCAACCAAGGATGCTATATTGTTACCTAGCAAGGGACCATTGTAGATTTCCACTTCACGGAACTGAAGTTCCAGACCTCCATTTTGAAGGGCAAGGGTAACAAACCTTACTTTGACGTTTTTTGAAAGAGTTATAGTCTGAACGGGTTCTTCAGTTGGAGAATCCAGTCTAGCTACACGACGTCCTCTCCCAAAAGCATTTTCACCAGCATCTGTCAATGATAAAAATAATGTGATAAAACTTAAAACTGACGAATTTCTCAGCAAAGCGCTTATTCTTAAGTTAAACCTTATCTCTTCCACGTGGAATTAATTCCAAAAAAGAAGCAATAATGAGTAAGCTATTGATGAAGATGATTCACTTGCAGGGGGAAGCCATGTTTACTCACCAATAAGAATTTTTAAACCTCTGAGGTGTTGCGGTTTGTAGCCTGAGGCAGTCAAAATACGCACCAGATGGATTTTGCATAATGCTATTAAATCAACCGACCACCATTGTATTTCTTTCGAGCGCGGTCTGACCCCAGTGGAAAAAGGTTTGTCTAAAATTGAAAAGTAACAATGGTCAGTCACTCAAATTAGACAAACATTTCTTCAAATAATAATTTTGCAATAGTTTGAGGATACTGGCCAAAAAAAGATTTACTAAAATGTCTTTAATGGCAGCTTATTGTAAAATACATCTATCATACGATTAGTTGGACTCCCTACGTAAATTCGTCACCGTCTTTCTTTTATTGTTGCTACACTCACCAAGCTTCTGATCGTTGCCTCTGTATGACTCCTTTTCGTTTTTCGAGGACTTTGTGGGACGCTTTCCTGCTAGGTTTACTAAAAGAAATAAAATACAAAGAGTGACCGATACAATCATTGAACATTACAGCTCTTTCTAGAGCTTTGTGTAAGAATCCTGGTAAAAATCACCGAGGTAAGCGTATTCTTACTTATCTTCGTTTGGAAAACCTCCACTTCACAGAGCTGTATATATTGTATAAAGGCGGTTGACCACGTGATCAGCAGTCTAGTTCCAGTAACTGGCTGACCACATTCAAAGTAATTTCCTTTTCTTGCCCCATATGCTCTGATAACGGTACATACTTTGCCATCTAACAAAATATAAGATATTGAGTTATTCTGTCAACTATCAAAGCCATGAGCGTAACAGCAGGGGGAACGATTTTTCAGCAAATTGTCTAGTTTTCGTAATTCTTGGGGAATAAATTATTCAAAAATGGTCCGGAAGCATGAAATTGAACCTTAAATTTTACATTATTATTGTTGACATTGTTGTTTCCTTTTTTTTGTTTTCGTTCACTAAAAAATCCAATATTGAGTATGGTCATCTTAAAAGTATTGTTCGGAAGCGAAACGGGAAATCCAAACAAACACTTTAATTCCAACACGGTTAACTGTAGACTCACGGTAAACGACTACGACCATTAAACAAAACTGCTACTCGATAAACTAAAAACTTTTCAACTCCCTCCAAAAAGTCGCACACGTCAAAATTAAAAGGTCCGCGTGATTTGCTTACGATATTATTAGCCTACGTAGTCCCAAAGCACGCGCACGCGAGTCGCACGCGCACAAGTTCATTAACGTGTTCTTAACATTCCCCCTCCCCACACTGGGAGATAGTCCTAGTTTGTTTCCAACTTAGCAATTAACAGTTCGTTCCAAGCGGAACCAGTTTGTTAATCGGTCTCATGACAGTCTTGACACCACACGCAACTTTAGCTACACGGGTGTGGCCATCTCGTCCAGGATACACTTCAATAATCCGTTCTAATGGCCAACGTCCTCTTAGGGTATCGGGCTGAATTACAAGAACCACATCCTCAACTTTTAGGTCTCGGCACTCTGAAGTCCACTTTGGTCGACTGTTAACGACTGGAACAACTTCCTTGAGCCATCTCCTTCACACTCGTGTAATAATGTCTCGAACCTTTCGCCATCGTTGACGCTGATGCAAAGTAGTGGTTTCAGCGGCCTCAGGAGCGAACTTTCCTCCCATTTGGTCGTGCAAGAAATGGTTAGGAGTCAATGGGACATCGTCTCATGGATCTGAACTCTGATAAGTCAACGGACGGGAATTAAGAAGGGACTCCACCCCTGCGAACACGGTGATCAGCTCCTCGTCGTTCACGTCCCGTTTTCCAACGGTGGCGTACGTGGCTTTCTTAGCAGCCTTTACCATTATTTCATGGGCTCCTCCAAAATGTGGGGCAGCAAGTGGATTGAATCTACATGTCACTCCAAGTTCGGCCGTCTTGTTCTGAAGATGTTTTCGGTCTAACCGGCGGACAAGTTTCTTTAACTCGCCCTCTGCGCCCAGGAAATTTGTACCTCTGTCGCTTGTCACTTCTTTAGGAACTCCACGGCGACTGGTGAAACGGGCGAAGGCATTTAAGAACGTGTCGGTATCCAGTCCCCAGGCCATCTCTAAATGCACTGCTCGTGTTTCCAAGAAAGTAAAAAGGCACAGCCACCTTTTCTGTCGTGGTTTTCCGCGTCGTTGAACAGTATAGAAAGGACCCGCAAAATCTACGGCTGTTTGGGCGAAGGGTCTGAAGCTGAAACGGAGCCTCATTTGCGGGAGTGGGGCCATAATCTGACAAGCTGGCTTGTTTCGTCTTCTCTTACATTCGTTACATTCACGATCCCACTCGCGAATCTCCTCGCGTGCGGCGATAATCCAAAATCTCTCACTCATCTGGCAAAGAGTGAAGTTTACTCCAGGAGCATGATTTCCTCTCTCATGTTAGTGCTTCACAATAAGTTTCGTCACCCAGTGTCCACGAGGTAGAATGAATGGAAATCTGGTATCATATGGAAGAAAACCTGCGAACTTTAATCGGCCATCACTGCGGATAACTCCATCGTCGTCAATGCACGGGTTAAGCTTTATCAACTGGCTTTTCTTTGGTATCGGCTTCCCTGAGCTCAAAGCTGTGTACTCGTCACAAAAAGCGTTGCGTTGTGCGAAGCGCACCATTTCTCCTTCAGGATCCTTCAATTCTTCGGGCAACAGTTCCATACTTTCATTCCTATTGTCTCTGCTGCGCATGTTTTGTAGTACTGTTCTCACTCTCGCGTGTACTCGAACCAAACGTGTTCAACTGGAAAACCGTTTGGGATCTAGTCTCCACTCTTTTAACGTGTTGCTCTGTTTCGGTGCGGTTCCTTTCTGAAGATTACACGTCATAAGGGTTGTATAGGCATTCATGTCTTCTTTCCTTTTCGAGTTTCTCGTCTCTGGCCTTTCACTAGGTCTGTCCGGGACTTTCATCTTTGACCACTTACTGAAATCATCTGTCAGCCAGTCAGGACCATTCCACCACAAGGAACATTTGTACATAAATCGGCTGGATTCTCTTTGGTAGAGACGTGCTGCCACTGTGACGGCTCAGTGAACATCTGTATTTCACCAATTCGGTTGGCTACGAACGGTCGGAAGTCCCTGCCGCGCCCTCGAATCCACCATAGAACATCTGTACTGTCAGAGTGAAACGTCACGCTTTGCATTGGTACTTCTCAGGCTGTCAGCAACGACTGTGTTAAGCGTAGGCCTAAAATCGCACCCATGAGTTCCAGTCTGGGTACTGTCATCGGGTGCCACTCTGCTCTTTGCTGCTACCAGGCGACTGGTTGCAGTATCGTTATCGTATCCACAGCGGATATAGACTGCTGCACCATAAGCTTTTTGAGAGGCATCGACAAAAGTCACAATGTGCTTCGACTTAACAGGCTCTGGACTTCGCAGACACCGAGGAATCATCACCTCGTGCAGACTTTTCAATTGCTCGAACCAAGTCCCGATTTGATTCATCTTGAACTTCGTCGTCCCAGTCGTAACCTCGCATCCACAATTCCTGAAGTAGAATCTTTGCCACAATAACGTATGGGCATACGAATCCCAGTGGGTCAAAAATCGTTGCTACTTTACGCAGGACGTTTCGCTTTGTTGTCTGAAATTCCGGGTAAACTGGAGAAGCGGTAGCGGTAAACACATCTTCAGTACTTTTCCGGGAAATTCCCAGTGTCTTGGTTATCGAGTCTTGACCGATGCTAATCATAATCTCTGTGGCGCGTTCTTCTGATGGAATCGCCTCAATAACTTTCGGTGAATTAGAGATCCATTTCCTGGCTTACATGCCGGCGACTCCCCATAATGCCTTCAGTTGACGGTATAGCTCCACTCCTTCATCATCGTTTTCAACACTGTCAGTAGAATCGTCCATATAAGTTGACTTAAGGACGGTCTCAGCGGCAAGGGGATAACGGTCTTGGTTTCTTCGAGCATTTTCCTGCGCGACGAATTGCGACTCCATAGGGGCTGAATTCTTTCCAAAAACTACACGGTTAAACTCGAATACATGTGGCTCTCGGTTAGGGTGAAGATCTCTCCACAAGAGTCGGAAGTGGGATCGGTCCTGCTCCTCAATCTCTATCTGGAGGTACATTTCTTTGATGTCGCAGGCGATGCCAACAGGGTTTCGACGGAAACGGACGAGGACTTTGAAAAATTCTTGCAGTAATTTCGGCCAAGGATGAATCATGTCATTTAAGGAAGTACCATTACATTTAGCGGCACAGTCAAATACGATTCGTACTTTTGTTGTCGATTTATCCATTCTCACGACCGGAAAATGCGGCAAATATCATACGTTAGCTGGCAGCTGTTCGTTTGAGGGAATCTTTCGTAAATATCCTTTACCAACATAGGCCTGGATGGTTGCTTGATATTCTCCGGCGACACGGTTGCTCTTCTTCAAATTTCTTTCGGTGCTTCGTAGTCGAGATAGTACCATAGGCTTAGTGTCAGGGAGATCGGGTTTGTTTTCTTTCCAAGGAACGGCTACACGATACCTTCCATTTTTGTACTTTAGGGAATCTTTCACTTTGCTTCAAGCTAGTCTTTCTTCTTCGGTGAGTACGAGTCTGTCATCGTGGTCTGTGCCAGACTTCTCAATTTCCCAGAATCTCTTTAAGCTGTTGTCAACATCACAACAGGACTCTTTTCTCTCGCTCCAAATTAGCTCTCTAGTGAACAAGGAAGGAATAACGTGGGATCGTGTCCTCGCGGTTTCGCTTTCGTCAGGCGCACCTATACAACTCCACCCAGGTGGTCCGAGGCGGGCGACAGGTCCACCATATTTTCCTCGGAGATCAACATGTGAATAATGGAGTTCAGCATTATCAATGCCAATCAAAAGATCGACAAGTCCATCATTTGACGGCTTGGGAAAACTGCACTGGGTCAGGTAAGGCCATTTATCCTGATGTTTGTTCCAGTTCACAGCTCTGTAACTACCTTTTTTTTCTGAGGACATGTTTTTACCCCGATTTCCTTTGACAACCTGCCATCTACACTTTCGATTTCAATTTTTAATGCCATGGACTGAAACGTTTCGACGGTGTCGTTGAGAACATGAACTCGAACTTTTTCGAAAGGCTCGTGCAGTCCTAGTACCCCAGCAACCTCTTCAGTTAGGAAAGTTTCGTTCGATGCGTCGTCTAGAATGGCGTTTATTTTTTACTTTGCTGCTATTGGCCTTCATCCACATAGGGAAAGTTCGTGACGAATAAGATTCAGTCGACGTTCCTCCATTACAGCTGGTCAGGGTCACAGCGGGTGCCCCCTTCCGTAGAACATCTGGGCGTCTCTCATCTTCAACATAAGGCAACGTTGTCGTCGGTCCAGTTTCCGACAAAACTTCACCACCGTGAAGAATACGGTGATGATTTCGAGAGCAACCATCTATACCACACTTGCGGGCTCTTAGGCAATCTTTCCCCCTATGATCAGACTCTAGGCAACGGAAACACAGCCTTCTTTCTTTCGCGATCTTCCCGCGGTCATCCACTCCTCTGTCGTAAAACTCCTTGCAATACCACACCCCATGATAGAAACTGTGACAGAGAGAACATGGAGGCTTCACACCCCGCGGCTCTTTCGCCATTGCAACAGTATGTAACTTTCGCATCCTGCTCGGATCCTGGTATCTCGGTATTCTCGGAAATCTGGCGTGCTCGACAGGTTTCGACTCAATCCCGTTCACCATTTCCGTTGCTTCTATTCGGAATCTGACTTCGTCTTTTAACCAGTCTCTGAAAGCTATGACTGATCTTTGTCTGGCACGTTCGTTTAACCAGCGACTGTAATTCTCTAGCCGACGATCAGGCAACTTTTTTTACCAGCAGGCTGTGAAGAGTTCCATCTCGTAACTCACGGTCTATTCCTTCGGCCTGTAACTTTACCACTGTAATGCTAACAAGGTCAGCAAACTTCTCCAGCGCGTGGATATCGTTCCTTCTTATTAACGGCGCCTGTTCTAGTTGATCCAAGTAGGCTCGCAGAAGCGGGCGCGTACCTCCATACTTCGTTTTTAATATTTCTTTTGCCTCCTTGTATTCGGGGGCGGCGATTTCAAGACAACGGATGGCTTTCAAAGCGTTCCCTCAGTAAGGCATTGTCGTAATCTTGCCATTTTCAAATGTACTGGCTCCGTTGACTCGTCTTCGAGACTTGTAAAAAGGGCCCAAAACTCTTCAAACTTTCTCTTGTCACCATTGAACGTGGGAACTGTTAACGGCTTCAAATATCAGTTCCGGACGTCGTGGCTGCCGTGACTTTCGTTAAGCTGATCTTCTCGGGCCGATTGCTCGTAGCGATCCGCTGTGTTCTCGATTAATGGCCAGTTCATATTTTCGGTTTTTGGACGCGCGGACTTTAATCGCATTTATACCCGCTTCAATCGTTTTTTGTACTTCTCTTTCGATCGTTTCGGACTCTTCAAACGCTTCTTTTTTTGCAGCTTCTTCTTTGAATTCCACATAGAATGCGGCCAGTTCCTTTAAAATCTCTTGTACTTCCTCTAGCGCTGCCCAAAGTTGTTCAATCACACTTTCTATGTCGGTTATTTCTGAATCTCTTAAGCATAGTTTTTCCAACTCATGTCTGAGTTTTGTCAATTCTGTCTTTGCGTTACGTTTTCTTCGCTTAATCTCTATCAACAGAACGTCCTTTGGCTTCTGTTTGTCGACTCCACTAGGTCCAGTTTTGTCGTTTTTCTCGATAACTTCAACAACTTCGCAATTCTCGCATTCAGCGGAAGCCATAGCACTCAACTCGGAAACGAAATCTCCAAAAAAAATTACAGCCCATACCTTGCTCCCATCGTGGTCGCCAAAAATGTTCGGAAGCGAAACGGGAAATACAAACAAACACTTTAATTCCAATACGGTAAACTGTAGACTCACGGTAAACGACAACGACCATTAAACAAAGCTGCCACTCGATAAACTAAAAAACTTTTCAACTCCCTCCAAAAAATTGCACACGTCAAAATTAAAAGGTCCGCGTCATTTGCTTACGATATTATTAGCCTACGTAGTCCCAAAGCACGTGCACGCGAGTCGCACGCGCACAAGTTCATTAACGTCTTCTTAACAAGTACCTTGGATGACGTCATGCCCCTTGCAGCTCTATGGCCACAGTACATAATTGATCTTTTTGAAGCTATCAATTGAAAAAGAACGAAGGGGAAAAAACGACCATAAAAAAAAAGAGATAAAGGAAACAATAATTAAAGAAGAAACTTACCAATTTGAATGGACGTATCTTTCCATTGAAATGTGGCGTGTAATAATATAAAAACAAGCGACACTCGTACATTTTTCCCAAGGATCAACCACCAGAATGCGTGCCGGTGTTTACCATTTTGGGCTTTAAAACATGTGCCTGTATCTCCGTCGATAGCCAAACGACTAAATTTAGTGGGATATGAGTATTGTTTCCTTCCAATAACGTTTCCTGTACATGGAGAGTAAATAAGCTCAATAAAAAAGCTATCGCAACCAGTCGTAGACATAAGAGACGTGTCTATAGTCAGCAAATAGTTGTTAACCTGGAGTAACAGTTAATTGTGTATTTTTATAGAACTCTTTTCTGATACGTTAAATAACTTTTCGTCATCCTAATGATGAGTTATCATTTAGGTCAGGTGGTTAGTTCCTTATCAGTGGAATGTTTAATTTGGATATATCAACAAAGTTGAAATGGTAAATTGGCCACCGTAATGATTACAAAAGCTGACGTTTCGAGCGTTAGCCCTTCGTTACTTCGTTACTCCCACCGACGCAGCCCCAAACAGTTTCTTTCGAAACTATCAGCCTTTATTCAGTGGAATGTTTAAGTCTTGTGAGTTATTTTAAGAAAGACCCAAGTAACGCATATCAGTTGTGATTAACTAGTTTTGATCCGTCGATAAAGGTAGATCATTCCATTCGGATTGTTTGTAATTTTAACGTCGTTAATGGTTAAGTGTATTATATACGGGTTGTTAACATCTATCGAGAGGAAAACCAGGTCTCCAAAGTCAGTTGTTGAACGTTATTCTTGCCGCCCTTCAATGAGTGTAGCTTGTCGCATCACTGATATGTTGTCAAAGTCGAAGATGATCTGCCCCATTTGATTGCCATAGCCTTGATAAAATGTTTCAACAGTGGTTCTTACCATATGTATAAGCGTAGACTTCAACTTCACATAATCGTAGTACTGGGTCCTTAGTATTTATCATGATAGAATTTCCAAACACATACAATTCTGAGTTACATCCAAAGCTTGTCTCTTGGTCGTCAAGTAACAATTCCTCAACTGCACATTTTATGAAATGACTCCTGCCGTTACCTAAAAAAGAAATAGTTGTCGATGACGAAAAACAGGGAAAATAGATGGAGCGGAAATTTCTATAGGGTGGGAAGTCAACAGCTTGTACCAAATGAAATGCATACAATGAAATGCTAAACTAGAACGTGAAAGTCTATGAGAGAGAGAGAGAGAGAGAGAGAGAGAGAGAGAGAGAGAGACTTTATTTCAAGAGGGTAACATGACAGTAGTTAAGCTGATAATCCTGTGGCCCTCTATTAACCCACCCATCCCACGCCAGGGGAGGACATCCATCACACAGGAATCTCGTGTGTGGGAAATTAACGTCTCCTACAACAACCCTTCAGGAGACGGGACCTCCATTTATTCGTCCCTATCCGGGAAGACTAGAATATCTCACCATTTCTTGATGTCATAGAAAGGTAGCAAATTCTTCTCAATTATTTTAAGACCCTGAGTGTTCGTCCGGCCGGGTTCGAACCCTCGACCCCCTGCACAACAGTCCAGCGCTGTATCCATTGAGCTAACCGGGAGGCGGTCCTTTTTTTTTCTATAGGCTCAAAGTGATTTTCATTCGAAAATTTTCGTTAGTGTTTAATCATACCGCCACAGTTCACATCCACTTACTTTTCGAAATGGCAGTCAGCTAAGCATGCTTCTGTTAAAGATCATCTAATGCTGACATTTCTGTTGGCCACTTTAAAAACATAATTTCTTGAGTAGCCGGTCTCAATCACTGACATTTTTTTCGTGTTTAGCGCTGGGATATGCTTTCGTATAGCTCCCACCTTGTTTGCTATGTAATAATATCACAAGCTCAGGTTTTCTCATACCTACGAAAACGCCCAGATCTTTCAGACCGCTGTTTCTTTTTCCAGTCTGACTCTTTGCAGAATGAATTCGAACCAAAGACACAGGTTGTAAGTCACCAAGATGCACAAGTATCCACGGTTTGTTTTCCGTGTGGGACCTGAAACATGTCCTTGGATCGCCATCCACTGCAAACCGAGCGAAAGCCTCTTTCTCTTTACAGTTGTCCTTTTTACAACCCTCAAAATTGTCGGTTGAGGACGCGATCGCTTTTTTCAGTAAGGCAAGATTCTGATTGCTATGCCATATCTGTGGTGGCCGTGCTGATGAAAGAATGAATCAAGGTCAATGAAATGGTGGTACAACTAGAGCAGTTTCGTTTTAAAACCTCGTTCAACAGTCATGATAGGTGATGATAGTTTTAACTGTCACATGCCCTTGAACACGAACTATCATGTATTATCTTATTATTATTATTACGATTATTATTATTATTATTATTATTATTATTATTGTCATTACTTTAATGATGAAAGTGATGTTGGTTATTGGTATTATCTATTCGCTTCATTTGTTTACCTTTAATGCATTTCTCTCCAGGTAATACATAGTTCTCAATGGGAAGTTTTGTAGAACTCGATGATGCAAAACCAGGATTACACTTGCAGTAGTAAGAGCCAGGAGGAAACAAAGGACTTATGAATTTCGTGTCACATTTTGACTCCTTTAAGTCACCGCATTTGTTTTGCAATTGACAAATGTCACCTATGAAGAACAAATGACATTAATGTCTGACTGACTCACTTGCCTGTCATTCTCGAGTTCTATGATGGGAAGGTCAAGAATAGAAAGAAGAGCAAAGTCAACATTCGACCAGCTAACCACGTATTTGTACCAAAATTTAGATTAAGACAGTGGATTTATCCGGCTTGTTATTTAACTCAATGATTGACTTATCTCTACGTGTATTTACCTTTCATGCGCACATCACTTTTGCTACATCGGAAAATATGTTCTCTCTCCTTTTCTAACAGAGCTATTAAGAACGTTATAGATATGGAACACAGTTAACCATGCTATCAGATCTAGAGTTCATTGAATTCGGGCGATAGTGAATCAGCGTTACTGATGTAAACCCCCACCCTCTCTCCTCAGGAAAATTCCACCAAACAGACGAAAGCTGGAAAGGGATAATAATGCGATTAGTCGTCAAGATATCATTATAGATAATGTGCATCTAAAAAAAAGCAATGCAATATCCTTCTCGGTTCCCTTTTGATGGATTAAACTATTAAACGTAACGTTACAATCAGCACGGCTCCTTCCAGAAGACATCCATTGAATGATATCAACCTCTCCCCCTTGTTAGCTCCTGTCAATAAACTGGCACGTTCTCTCCTTTCAAGCCTAGTGCCTAACTCCCCCGCTCTCCATAGCCGGAGCTCATCCCTATTTCGATGTAGCATGGAAACTACTTCTAAAAGTATTACTTCTCTCCTTCGGATTGGACGCTAGTCCATCACAAGGTTACCCCCCCCTCCCCCTCCCTCCCCTTTCACCAGCATTACATCAGGCTTCCCAGATAATTCGCTGGTTCTAAAGTATACTCCTGGATGGAAAGAGTGTGTGAGGAGTATTTTGCCCAAAAACACAGCACATTGACCCAGTACACTGAGTCAAGTACCCTGACCATCAAGCAACTGTGTCTCCTAAACAGCAAACAATAAGAAGATGCAATTGTTTACTTACTTGTGTAGCGAGCTTTGATCGTGACCACTCCGTTCTCCTGATCCTTGCTAACAGCTCCATTAATGTACTTTTGTTCACTTTTGTCTCCCTTTGATTCACATTTATCATTACTGCTGTCTGTACTGCGCTTCACAGGGATCAGTACGGCAGTGTTGAAAGTGAGGCTCTCTGCTTTTGGTGGAAGGTCGATGACAAGGTCTTTCCTAGCCACTCTTACTGTGCGACGAGGATTTGTCAAATCGATCTCAGCGGAAACCTTGTCTGGCGAATAATCTTTAAAGCGATATTTTCCTTTCTCCAGCATCCCTTTATCGTCCCGATTGTGGTTAACAAGGTACTTTATGTTTGTGTCTATAGCATCAGCTGGAGATGAATAGCAATATCAAACCAGTGTAGATGTGAATTGATAAGAGAACATCATGCATTCAGCTGCAACTGCAAAATTTTAATGGAACTTACGATTCAGAAAGACCTGTACGTCACATAGTTGGAAGTACTCTTTTGCTGCAATATAAACATATCTTCCCAGCATTGGCTCAGCACAGCTAAATGAGATGGACGTGAATTCCGGGATGCGAAGACTTTTGCGACACAATGGGTTGGCCGTAAGATCAGCTTCAATATTTCCTTGAAAAAACATGTATATTTTTGCTCTAGCCATAGCTATCCGTCCCATTTATTATCATAATCATTTTTATGCATATTTGATTCGTTTATTTATTTATTTATTTATTTATTTATTAATCAATTATCTATCGCGATAGTTACGTGGAGTAGGAACAACCTTTGAATCTCGTCTTTAAAACAGATTGAAGACATCTTTGAACACCTGAAAAGTCTCTTACCTATTCTGATGTCGATGTTTGAAAGTTTCATTCTACTCTTAATGCTAACTTTTTCCACCCATAGATGCTTTCCCAAGTCAATTTGCAACCAAGGGGTTTTCAACTTGTTTAAATTTTCAAAGCAGGTTTTTGTCCCGTATTTATCATCATCCACTGCTTCATGGGCGCTGCCGTGAGAATGACGACTTCTCAGATTGGTTTGTACCGGTCTTTGGTAAGCAACGTTTACGCCTAAATGTGAAAATGAAAAGGTATTATAAGTATTTATTTTACGCATTTTCTTTAGCAACCTCGAAAGAGTAAGAACTTCTGTATTCGCTCTGACAAAGGGCTAACGCTCGAAGTGTCAGCTTTGAAACTCTTAACGGCCGCCAGTTTACTTTATCAATTCTGTTGATAAAACTCAAATTACCTTATTACTCCCAACGACGCAGCACCACAGTCTATTCAGAAACTAACCCCTTTAACAACTTCTTCAGCCATGTACACACAATGGAGTCAGTGCAATTCATTTTCGCTTCAAAGTTACTTAGTCCTTACTAGGCTTCGTCTTAGTAAAAGGGAAAGAAGACAAAAGTGCATCAAAACTACGACAAGAAAGAGATTTCCCTTCCTTCTCCATCTTCTAGCTGGTAAATTTTACTCATTGTGAGTCGACCGGATATTCGTATGTAGAAAGAAAATCAATCAAACGCGGCAATATGTGATTGTGATAATAACTCGGATTGCGTTTATCATCTTACCTTTGGAACTTGTTGTTCGCAAAAATTGCAGTAACAGGAAACATAAAAGACCAATGGCAGTTGTTTTCTTCATTGCAGCACGATCTATTATCGCAAGCCGCTACATCTCCTTTGTGGGCACTACATTGGGCAACTGAATTTGCTGAAGGTTTTGTAGCATTTCTTTTCAGAAACCAGAAATCCTGATTATGACGTCAAGAAGCAGTTTATTGCTCTAAGTATGCAAGGGCGCGCGCCACCATCTGAGCAAGAACGGCGGCTTTTCCTAAAATGCTAAATAAGGGTTAAAAAGAATGAAATTTAGCTTTTGAAGTTTAGACACAGTTTGATTGTTTACAACCTGTTTTGCCTTCAGGAATGCCTCACAGTGAGATAAAATATAACAGCATTAAAAGAAGGCGATTAGCCGTCTATTGTGCGTTAGTACTAGAATCACAGCTCTTCTGAGGGCCGAGATAATCGCCCCCAAATATTGAAACAAAACAATTTTTCTTCATCGGCGAAAAAGCCAGGGTTGGGTCGGATAACGGCCAACTGAGTTGAATGATTTTCGCAGAAACCTGATTGATGTGGCGAGAGGAGGGACTTTTCTGACAGGTAGCTATGTAGCTGATGGAGGACAGACTTTCTCTAGAATTTTCGACAGGATCGGTAAAATTGATATAGGTCTGTAAATGTCCAGATCATCTTTGTTTCCAGGTTTAAACAAGGGTACAACCTTTACTTGCTTCCATTCAGACGGGACCGTACCAGATTTAGTGGAGAGATTTACCAAATGTGTTACACAGTAAGCTATCACATTTGCGCTGTCCTTTAAAAGTCGAGCTGGTAGACCCGTCTAGACCAGTGGCTTTCTTGAGTTTTAAGCATTTAAGAGCGAATGTTTGAATCGACCGAGTGAAAATCGAAAAATGTGGCACATGATCGAGAAATTGAAAACCTTCATATTTTGCGCAGAGATACCTTATAGTGAACTTAGAATCATGGTAAGGTTTTTTTTCCCAGACTTGCTTCTTTATCCTAGAAAATTCACGAAAACTGAAACGAGCGTCGGTAGCCGTAAAATGGCGGAAATAAGTACCCTGAGTAGAGGCAAATGAACTTTGCTCATGAAAAGCGCCATAAAAAGCAAGCCCATATCAATTTGACAGATTTGTATAGGAAGGACTGAGGTATGGCTTAAGTCTAAAACGGAACCGTTTCATTTAACTTTGACATCACGAAACGCTTTTAAAAATCACCAATATTTCAAAATCCAAATATCGCATTTTGTAGTCAATTTTCAATTATCACTTTGACCATGCGGTATAACTCAGAATCGCTTCAGGTTAAGCTCATGATAAGCGGAAATAGTGTTGCTTTCGAGGATATAAAAGTTAATTTGGGGCTTTTCATTCCCGCAAGGAAAAACCAGGCTGAACTTTGTGAAAATCGCAACATCGTCATTTAAGTTACGACGTAATCTAATTGGGCACCCCGTGGTTAAATCCGGAATTCCAAGCACATTTTAGAAGTTAGCACTGTGGTCGATCAGGAAGTCAATACAGTAAGCTATCCTTGCATAGCTAACCACGACAGATTGGTTTTTATCTCTGCTTTCGTTTCAAAATCTCCGATCCATTTCCCATGGCGGAATTGTTTACAATAACACATTCCTTAAGCTAGCGGAGGGCGTCTGTTTTTCTTTGCGTGCTCGAACACCTATAAGTCTTAAGAAAGTTGTGGGGTAAACTTGAGCTTCATTGTGGACTTGAAAGAGGACAATTCAATCATTTATAACGGCGGTTCAAATGTTCTTTGCCGAAGACGTTGAATACGGGAAGCAATTTGATATTATTATGAATTCAACATTCTCAAGCGTTTGTCACGCAAGGTCGAAATATCTACAACCACAAGAACATATTGGATTGTTCCCTTCTTGCGGTTTTTTGCATTTTGGGCCACGAGAATAACACCTTTAAAAAACTTGTTCCTTAGATAAATATTGAATATGTTACCTCGGAAGAGTGTTTCGCTAAAAGCAGAGATACAACTGTAAGAAAACCCATATCTTAAACTACTTTTAACGGAAAATCACTGGACTCAGTCGTGAGTGAAAGAAAAGCCTGCGGCACGATTTTTCTCGGTGATTATCATCAAACAGATGACATCGTTAGGTGGAGGGATTCTGAAAGTATTATGCTGGAATAAAAAATGATGCGTCGATCAATTCAAAGCTTCAAAAACGCCTTCCTTCAGGAATTCTAACTTTTGAAGATTGGTTCCAGCCCCCCTGTTCAAATGCCATGCCCAGGTGCTAGATCTTTAATTTGTGGTTCTCAGTGGGGTTAGCTCTCAACCATAAAACGGCAAAAATTAGCCGTTAGGCGTAAAAATTGACAAATTTTGACCGTGATTCCTAGAAATATTGTAACCGTAGAAAAAGTAGCATTTGCCATATAAAATGGCCAAAAAATGTAACCGTTAGCCGTGAAAGCCATCTTTCCGTTGAGACCCTCTTTACATTGTCTCATCTATTGTAAAAGGCGCGATCAACAATTGATTTGACTATTCAAGCTCCAAAACCTAGACCTTATAGACCCTATATTCTGAGCCATCCGCTTTAAGTACCTCCATAGTAAAAGGTAAACCACCAGTATTCCACTGGAAAGACTCGACGCTTCCGATTCAAATTCTCCACCCCACCCAGGTAAGGGTTCAAAGGACAACAGTCAAAAGCCCGTGGGTTGCCCCGGATGTTGAAACTGCGATTAATCGGTGTATAACGTCACTGACACTAAGGCAATTTTTATATTAATCCATCGAGACTGAATCAAAGCCAGGGCTCTTTTGCTAGCTTCGGAGCTAAACTTTGGAACTCCATTTGCGATGCTCTTCGTCAACTCCCGAAGAGAGCTTTTAAAAAACTCTTCAAGGACATGTTATTTTCGTTCTAGAGGTTGAGGATTACTATGTTGAATCGCTCCTTCTATTTAAAAAAATTACTAATTATAAACTGGCTTTAAAATTTATTATCTACATTGTAGTGTTATTATTTTCTTATGTTTAATGATGCAGTTGTTTATACGTGTTTTACGTGGCTGTCTTTTTCTGCAAATGTTATTAATTTATGTTTAAATTTATTTGTACTCTATCACCACTGCTGTACCTCTAATTCTCGCCCGCCTCGACTAGCTCCTGCTATTTGCGGGAGTGAACGGTCTTCATGAACATGAAAGTGTAAATCAGATCAATAATAATTAGAGATAGATACTTTATTATAAACACCTTGCAGCCATAGGCTGAATTACGGAATATTTACAAATACAGATGATAATAAAGGGGGTATAAAATATTACAACTTCGTCGTTAAGAAAGAAGAAAAATTATCTACATCTTACAAATATGGCTAAAAATAAAACCGTTCTTCAAGCGCTCGGTGTTGCAGATGGGGAGAGTGAAATCACTTTTGCGCCTCAGTGCGTATCTACAACTCTTCCTTCGGGGAGGAGGCTGTGGAGTCTATGGGTGGAGTTACGGACTATCTCTTCAAACAGATTGGTTGAAATTTTTTCCCTCCTCTCGTGAAGTTTCGGTAGGCCAGCTGTTTCTAGTGCTACACGACATGACGGGTCAGGATAGATGATTCTGAGTGCTCTTCTTTGGATCCGTTCCAAATCTTCGCTGACGTAGTTTGGTAGAGAACGGTGGAATACACGACTTGCGTATTCCAAGACGGGCCTAATACATGTCACATAGAATTTCACAAGTTCGCTTGGTGCAACTCCGGATCTCTTGAGCTGTCTCAAAAAGTAGAGACGAGAGGAACATTTTCTACTTAATTCAGAGGTGTGCTTGTTCCACTTTAAATCGTGGCTAATGGTCACGCCTAGCAATTTGGCACTGGTGACTAATTCAAAGGGTTTGCCATTTAGGACTAGGGGTTCAAAATCTGTGATGTCAGAAACTGGAAGTTTTGAATAAATGTTGGTTTGATGCTGCCCAAGAGCAACATTTCCAACCAAGAATTACGAAAATCTGGCGAAAATCAGCGGAGATGGCTGAATTTACATGATTTTATAATCACCCATCAAAAACAACTTTTTCCAAGTCTAATAAATAATAATAATAAATAATAAATAGTAATAATAATAATAATAATAATAATAATAATAATAATAAACAGTTTAACGTGGAGAAACACTTAGCTAGAAGCTAGTTTACAGGTTTTCCACGAAACAACCTAAACAAATAATTCAAAATTGAAAATAACGTTGTTAAGAATCCCAACTGGCCGAAGGCAAACCAGTTGGCTCTATTACATTACAAGCATGGCCGAGGATCTAAAACTCGGGGCTACCGTGAAACAAATCCAAGTAGTGGCCAGGGCGGGACTTGAACCCAGGAGCGACGGATTGCAAGTCCGACACGCTGACCACTCGACCATACTGCCTTCTTCTAAACCTTCGTCTAAATCACTTACAGTTCGGCAATACTAGCGGGTACTTACTTGAAAGGAAATGTTCTTTCCAAACAATCACTGTTTGACAACATTTCTTGTTCATCCGCTAGGTAACGTCGTCCAGTACTGTTTCTTTGCCACCAGGCGTCCTTGAACACTGCAAAGCCTTTAAACGCCACCCCGAATCCAATTGAATCAAATATAGCATCCCTTTTAATCCTTTCAATCACTGAGCCCTGTAATCGTTTCATGGGACTGACAGGAATGGCAAGAACCAGTTTGTTCGCAATCACAGTGTATTTCGTTGTTATCAGTTTGAATTGTTTGCCTTGGTACTTGTCGATGCTCTTGACTTCTTGATTATCGTACAGTTTTGCTCCATGTTGAGCCGCACACACCTTTAATGCTTGCGTTATTGTAGATAGTCCGTTTACTAATCTGATATGGTTAGGTATCGTGCTATTGGTCATTGCATATGCCTCTTCAACTTCAAACAATGTGTTGGCGTTTCTTTGTCGGGCATAGTCTGGTGGTTTACCTGTCCAGTGATTGAGTAACTCCAACCCTTCCGGCGTCAAGTACTCAGACAAAAAGTCAGGTAAGCTTTCGAACTTTCTCGTTTCTTTCCGTTGACGAGCGAGATGACGCTGCATATCTGTGATATCAAACCAACGGTCAAGTGTGGGGAATGATCTCTGTTTAAACGACCGACTATCGGTGGTAAAGGTCCCTCGGGCTTCTAGACTATCGCGAGTGAGTTTCGGAAAGCGAATGGTGGATATGTTGAACCGTTGTAGTACACTCCTAACGGCAACGAAAGAAAGAAAGGGAGGGAGGTATTCATATCAATACACTCCGGCCTCGGTTTTAACAAGAGGCAAGAATTCATTCTCGTAACGATGCAATAATTAGTCATGACCATTTTTCCGTTAGGGTAGTGCAGTACTGAATAAAGTTATCTTTATTCGCTTTCCCGAGTACTTCTTGAGAATATCTAGTGTCAACATGTAGGAGAGGTCAGTTCTGTTTTTAATCAAAACATTCTTACCGCAAGTGAAAGGTGTATTACTAAGGTGGAGTTTTTAACGGAAGTTAGTTAGTGGAAGTGTTGTGTTACCGCGAATATGAAAGCGTTTTAAAAGACAGCCACAAACGCTTAGATTGTGCAGATCGTAACGATGAGTGTACAAAAAAGTAAGATTTTACGGGAAATCCTTTATTACTTTTTACGAAGCTTCAAGTACAAGGCACTATATGTAATTACACATTTTCATTGACAATTTCTAAATCTTTTAAGATTTCAAAATTAAAGTTTTCTGTAACGTATTTTCAACTTACCGAGTTACTGAATGCCCCATGTTCAAACGCCACGCGCCGAGACCTAAAAAAAAGTTCTCTTTAAAACTTCGACAAAATATTACTCTCTTGCACATTTCACCTTTATTCCACTTTCCATCCATACTTAGACATTTCGTCTTTCAGTTTCGTTCTACATGTAACTTTTACCGGCCGACAGCTGAAGAAAACAAAACAACTTCCAACTTCGAAGACCATCTTGCTAACTTATTGTCGCGTAACTAGTTGTATTTCTTGTAATCTCTACTGATGGTTATTGCGAGGTACAAACCTCAGCCTTATTAGGACATCAAGAAGCTAAAGAAGTCACTGATTGTTTCGCTCCGACGAAGGGCTAACGCTCGAAACGTCAGCTTTTATAATCGTAACGCTGGCCAATTTACCATTTCAACTTTGTTGATATATTCAAATTATTTCGTTACCCCCACCGACGCAGCCCCAAACATTATCTTTAGAAACTATCAGCCTTTACTGATTGTTTTAGTTTGGCTTATTGTTCTACTTTATCTCGCATTCTTTGTTGCTGGGTTCCCTGTTTTTGTGTTTTTTCCACCCTTTTTGTCACATGACATCATCACATGACCTCAGTCGCTCAAGAATGTTTCGTTTTTTGTCATGTTTGGGGAGGCATATTCACTCGATTAACGAGGTCCGATGAGCAGATAGAAAACCAATAAAGACGAATTTTGGTCGTTAAAGTTTGGTCGTTACATTCTTGCTTTTGCATTCTTGTCAGTTATTAGCTTGTCTTACACCTCAGTTAGTAGCTCAACGCTCTACTACCTCTTTTAAAATCGATAATGGCTTTGCATTGAGAACTGAAAGATTGCGGATCGCACAATATTTAACGAAAATCTCATTGCAATACATATGGGAAGAACATCAATAAAGTTTGACAAGCCAGTTTTCTGTGGAAGGGCTATTCTTGATCTCAGCAAGACTTTGATGTACGATTTCCACTACAACTACATAAAAAAGAAATATGGAGATAAAGCCAAGCTTCTTTTCACAGACACTGACGGTCTCATGTACGAGATTGAAACTGAAGACTTTTACAAGGACATAGCAGCAGATGTTGAAGAAAAGTTTGACACCAGCAACTTTCCAAAAGACCACATTTCAAGAATCCCAACTGGTTGCAACAAAAAAGTTGTGGGCATGATGAAAGATGAGGCTGGTGGAAAGATTATTGAAGAGTTTGTTTTATTGAGAGCAAAACTTTACAGCTACAAGATTCTTGAGGGCAAAGAAGAGAAGAAGTGCAAGGGAATCAAAAAGACTGTGATAAATAAGAATATAACTCACGAAGACTACAAAAAGTGCTTATTTCGCGGAAAGATACAAATGAGAAAGATGAATGTAATCAGATCACACAGGCAAAAGATATTCAGTGAGACCATCAACAAGATTGCTCTGAGCGCAAATGATGATAAGAGAATCATAAGAGAAGACAAGATCTCAACTTTTTCACATGGCCACAACAAAATATGAATCCTCAGAATATTCCTTTCAATGCATTAATAGTTGGACCAACAAATTCAGGAAAGACAAAATATGTTGTCAATCTTTTAAGCAATAAGTTCAATCAGAAATTCGATTACATTTTTTTGATTTGTCCAACATTCATCCACAACAAAACTTATGATAAGTTTAGAGATTTAGACAAAGACCTCTTTATCTTGACTCCACTCCAAACCCAGATTGATTTTTGTCTCAAGCTCATTAGTTTTGTTTATGAGGAAACTAATACACTTATCATCCTTGATGACTGTGCAGCTTCAAAAGATGTGAAGCAGAGGACAAATGAACTCGTGAATTTAGCATTTAGCGCAAGAAATAAGGGAATCAGTGTTTGGGTGCTCACACAGCAGATGAAAAGCATCGCAAAACCATCGAGAGAAAACATTGCTGCACTGGTTTGATTCTGCACACCTTCGGCCAAGGATATGAAGGCGACATTTGATGATTATGCAGGTGATTTGACGAAAGAAGAGCAAATTGAATTAATAGCAAAGCTGAAGAATGAGAAATATTCTCATCTGATTTTATCACTTTGCCATCCCTTCGATATAAAATTTGAAAAAGAAATAAAATAGAGATAAGCGAAGCGAGCAAAGAACAAGAAGCAATAACAGATATTATTTCTATGAACATTCTTGAAGCAGAACCCACAAGTGATTCAGATCACCGAGAGCAACTTGCTGTTCTCGTTGCGAGTGGAAGAGCAAAAGAAATGATTGGTGCTTCTCTCACCCAGGATCAAGTCAAAAGGCTTTCTGAAAAAGATGTTGAGAAGTACTTCAAAAGATATGAGGCCTCAATCTCTTGAAAGACTTGCGATGTGATAGTCGACACATTTCTTCAGCTTTCGTTTAAAGCATTGGCGTATTTTCTCCCTGTTGATGAAGGAAAACTCATGAAAGACTTGAACGATGACTTCATTGCGAAGAGAGAACTCGGAATGATTGCAGGAAGCTTGAGTTTGAAGTATGGAAAGTACATGGCGATCGCAAGTGCTGCTCTTCTCACTGCCAAAAATGTTGAAGTTCCCTTAAAACCAAATGTGGTTAATGTTGAAGTAGAAAGTAATTGTGAAGAACCTGAAAGAGAACTTGAATAAGAACTTGTATAAGAACTTGAATAGGAACTTGAATAAGAACTTGAATAAGAACTTGGATAAGAACTTGAATAAGAACTTGAATAAGAACTTGAATACGAACTTGAATAAGAACTTGGATAAGAACTTAAAAATAATGTGACATGAAATAAAATGGAAGAAAAAGATTCTCAAGATCCAACGGAGCAGACGCCGCCGACGCAACAGCCGGCAGAGCAAGGGCGATAGCCAGAGCCGTCGCAGTCGCCGCCAGCACAACAGGTCGCTTCAACTGATCAAAATAATACGAAACCGAAAAAAGATCCAGGGCGTGTCGCTGCAGGGAAAAAAACTTGCTGAACATAACAGAAGAGTTAGAGAGCAAAAAAGGCAAATGCTTCGAAGCAGCCAAACCTAGAGCAAGAACCAGAACCAAAACCAGAGCCATCATCAACATCATCATCATCATTCTCACTCACTCAAATTCTTTCAGTAGCAAGTTTTGTTCTTTCACTGGCTGGATTGTACTATAAAAGGAAAGAGTTGATGGAGCTCGTAAAATCACGACCAAACCCAGAAATAGAGCCAGAACCAAGGAAAATTCAGCGCATCTCTGCGGGGGAATCAGCGGAATTGCCTCAAATTCCAAAAGGAGTAAAACCAATGGATTGATTTTTTTCTGTCTTCCAAATAAAAATGTCTGATAATACACTTGTGAAAAATTTGACTGATTCAGCTACATTGACTGGATTGGCTGCTGGAATTGGATGGGTAGCAAAGAGAATTATGAAAGAACCGATGACTTCTGATCCGAGGTCAAATCTCATGAACTATGTAAAGTTCACTCTCGTGATCGCTGGATGAGTCGCAGCAAAAAAGTATCTTGAAGAACAGAAGATTTTTCCATCTTAAGAAATGCATATCAGTTTGCGGCGACAACGCAGACTAACTCAATATTCTATGAGATTAATTTCATGATGAAATTGCCAGCGATTAATAAAATGGCAAGCATAGCAATAATGATCGGAGGAGCACTCATCAATGCAAATGCATTTGTTGGTGGGAGCTATCTCGCAAAATATTTGAGTGGAGTTAAAAATAGTGTTCAAGAAGAGAAGAAGAGACATGATCTTTATGTAGAAAAATACCAGGCAGCTTATGAGAAATATCAAGAGAATCGAACAAAGCTTCTCGACTGGATTGCAGCAAACGACCGAATCAAAAAAGAGGCAAATCAAAATTTTGTTGATACAGATTATGCTTTAAAGCTTTACAACAAGGCACATAGTGAAGAGCTTGATATGAAAGAACCACATTTTTCTAACTTCTACAAACCGAGCACACAACAGAAACAAGGTGAAATGATTTATGCCGGAGGAATGGCTTTGGCTTTGGGTTTAGCTACCAGTCGTTTTTTATGAAAGCAAACGAAAATGGAGAGAAAACTTTCAAGAGTTTACTATAGCCCGAAAGGATTTTGGAAGGGATTGGGTGCAGTGAAAAAGTTGGCAGAAGAAGCTCGGGTTCCTGAAGATGTTGCAAAGCTTTGGCTGATGAGACAAGCCATCTGGCAGATTTATTTGCCTGCACCTAAGCATATCCCACGGCCAAAGTTTGATGTTGATTTTCCAAATGCCGTTCATCAGGCCTATTTTCTTTTCCTTCCTCATGATAAACTTTTCAGAAAGGTCTATAAATATGCATTGACAGTGGTCGATGTTGCGAGCAGATTCAAGGTTGCTAAACCTCTCACCTCAAAAGAATCTTCTAAGGTCACAAAGGCTTTCCAGACAATCTGCAAGAGAGGACCATTGAGATGGCAAAAATTCTTCAGGTCGATCCTGGACGTGAATTCATGGGTGAAACAACTAAAGAGATGGCAAAGCATGATGTGAGAATTAGAAGTGGAAACGTAAGCGTTCATAGAGATGAGGGGATAGTTGAGCGATTTAATCGAACTTTGGGTGAGCGCCTTTTTAGTTTCCAATGCGGCCAAGAGATGAACTTCAAAGACAGAACGAGAACAACAGAATGGGTGAAGAGCCTTCCAGAAGTTGTTTCAGCCTTGAATCGTGAGGAGAAAAGATTGACTGGAAAGAAACCAATTGATGCAATCAAAGAAAAGGTGGTTGACGCAAAGAGTTCAACTTCTTATTCAAGACCTGTTGGCTTGAAAGAAAAGAGACTTGACTATTCAAAAAACGTGAGATATCTCTATGCTTCCGGCGATTTAGAAGGTGGACAAAGAAGAGCAACAGATCCAATCCGGTCTCTAAAAGTTTTCAATATCGAAGAGCACTTTTGAATGAAAAAGAACCTGTTCTTTACTACCTGAAAGATGGACCAAAGCGGGGATTTGTCAGAGAAGAGCTTCAGATTGTTCCACCTAAAACTGAGCTACCTCCTGAAGGAATTCGATGAAGAGAATGCTTCATAAGCCTCTATGTGTTTTTTTGAGATTATTTCTGAGATATTGTTATCAGTTTTTTCTGATCGTTCAAATGCATTTTGAGATTGTCTTGAGAATCAATGTAATCTCAAAATCCTTCAATTTTGCTTTGATTTTTGAAAGAAAAAAACGCGCCAATCATTTTGCCTTGAAATCATCGTTGTTCATTTTTAAATGCGATATTAATTAAAATAATTTTTCGAAATGTACTTCAAAACACGGTTGTTTTGACACTAAACTGCCTTGTTTTTAAGGCAATTGAACTTTTTTCATTTTTGAAAAAATTTGCAAGAAACCCCCTTTTCCTACCACTCCGATTTTGCCGCCATTCGCGAAAAATAAAAATGCAATTGAACTCAAAGTATTTTTTCTAGAAATAGTTCATTCAGACCTATATTCTGGCAAAGGTTTGGGATTTTCGATTTTTTCATATTGCACACCTCCGGGCGATATTTACGGACGGCCGCTCTTAAGGCGGTTCCTGTTTGAAACTTGCCACTTAGGAAGAAGAGAGAAAAAAAAACCAGCTTCTAATAACTCCCTCGGGCAATGCACGCATATCGCATATCGTATCATTTTGCAGAAATACGTAATTCACAATTCGAACAAGAAATTCCTCAAGGTAATTCAAACCTCAATCTTCAGTCTTTCCTTACACTTAGATAGCACGGAAAGCCGTAAAAATCTTGAACAAAAGCTCATCTTTCAAACCGGCAGTCTAAATCCGAGAGGGATCAACGAACGCTTTTCTTTCCACTAATTTATTCTTGTTTTTCTCGTTGCCATGTTCCCACCAATAACGAAGGTCCATTTTCTGCCTTTTAAAGCACACACAACCCACAATTCCTCTATTCGCTCCGACGAAGGGCTAACGCTCGAAACGTCAGCTTTTGTATTCGTTACGGTGGCCAATTTACCATTTCAACTTTGTTGATATATCCAAAGTAATTCAAACCTTGTCCTCCATGAAAGATTTTTGTATGGAACGTTCACGGACAGATAAACTTGGTCAAAATCGCGATTGGCATTACCATGCGCTCAAGCTTAAGCTAGTGGCTGCCATTGTCACAGTAATACTGATTACTATTTTTGTAATATCGTTTCTCGGTCCTCGGTCCTCAAAGGAAAGTGAGAATACCACGGCGAGGCGGACACTTGAAAATAGGAAAGGTCAGTAAGATATTCCTTAAAAGTTTTTAGCTGGTTGAATCACATTGGACAGTATGTGGGTATATCCTTTTTGGGGTTGGCCAGTTATACTCAGTAGGTCTATTTTAAGTGCATTTCTCAGAAATAAAAGGTTACGGCCAACCTGTGTTTCTCACGTTTATCAGTCTCAATCAGCAGCTCCTCAAAATAATAGTAAGAGTTTCAACCAATTTTGTTAATAATATTTGTTGGAGTTCTCAGTTTGACGTGCGTGACCTGTTCTTGCATAGAAACGATCACTAAATGAGCCTTAAATAAAAAGTTTTCGTTCGGAAGATATTTACCTTGCCTGGTTCATTTTCATTTTATTTGTCGATTTAAATAATTATCTCCAGTAACTGAAAACTGGAAACACACAGTGAGGCAGAGTTAACGTTAACGCTAAAGTTAACGCTAATCCCAATTAGCCGACTTAATTCTGGCAGCCAGAGACAAAAGAAACCAGAACCTGAGAGCCTTTTTTTACTCTGGGTCTGAAAATTCAATAATTATGTGGTTCCGCACTGAAACTGTAGATCACCCCGAGGTGACAAGTAGGTCTGAACAGGTACTACTTGGCTTCTTCGCGTCCGAAACCTGCAAGTTACGGATGTTTTGACCTTTTATGATCTTGCGGGTCACTCTGGTGTTTCTTCATATTCAGTTTCTTTTCTTTTTTTTTTTTTTTACCGTATTTCTCTCAATATGGGAGACGTTATGACCTGAAGAGCCCAAAGGCCTGATCAGCAGTTCAAAAGGTTTGACTTCCATTTGCGGTTTGAAACAGGTAAACAGACAGTAAGAATATCATGTGGTGTGGCAATCGTTGGTGGCGGCATTTCTGGTTTGTATGTAGCAGAAACTTTGGTTAGGCTTCAGAAAGAGACCAACGTCTGCTTGTTTGAAAGAGATAATCGATTTGGTGGGCGAATACGCGATCACAGATTCCACAGTGCACCTAGCATTCCAGTTGGTAAGAACAAACGCAGGGAAATCAGTTTGGTTTCGAGCTTTATTCAGAACTAGGCTCCAGTTAATACAACGGACCCTTCAAGACTTTGCTGAAGAGGCCGTTATGTAACGTAACTGAAGTCTAGTCAGTAGCGTTGCGAACTTTGCTTTTCGTTACTTGAAAAGCTCAATACGATTATCTGACCTTTTATAGAAAAACTCAAGTCGCTCCATAAACAAGGTTGTTGTGTTGGTATCGATTTAAGGAAACTGTCTATCCCAGTTATCAAAGTAACAGTCAGGGCAACCGAGGTCTCGGTAGCCGTGAAATAAGAACTTCCGTAGAAGCAAAGTGAACAATTCATGTAGAAGTAACTAGACTGGGATAACAACGTTAAAAACCTTCCAACTAATGGAGAATTCTACGCAATCTTTCGGTTCTCAATGCAGAGCCATTATCGATTTTAAAAGAGGTAGTAGAGCGTTGAGCTACTAACTGAGGTGTAAGACAAGCTAATAACGGACAAGAATGCAAAAGCAAGAATGTAACGACCAAACTTTAACGATCAAAATTCGTCTTTATTGGTTTTCTATCTGCTCATCGGACCTTGTTAATCGAGTGAATATGCCTCCTCAAACATACCAAAAAATTAAACATTTTTGAGCGACTGAGGTCATGTGATGATGTCATGTGACAAAAAGGGTGGGAAAAACACAAAAACAGGGAACCCAGCAACAAAGAATGCGAGATAAAGTAGAACAATAAGCCAAACTAAAACAATCAGTAAAGGCTGATAGGTTCTAAAGATACTGTTTGGGGCTGCGTCGGTGGGGGTAACAAAATAATTTGAATTTATCAAGAAAGTTGAAATGGTAAATTGGCCAGCGTTACGATTATAAAAGCTGACGTTTCGAGCGTTAGCCCTTCGTCGGAGCGAAACAATCAGTGACTTCTTTAGCTTCCTTGATGTCCTAATAAGGCTGAGGTTTGTACCTCGCAATAACCATCAGTAGAGATTACAAGAAATACAACTAGTTACACGACAATAAGTTAGCAAGATGGTCTTCGAAGTTGGAAGTTGTTTTGTTTTCTTCAGCTGTTGGCCGGTAAAAGTTACACGTAGAACGAAACTGAAAGACGAAATGTCTAAGTATGGATGGAAAGTGGAATAAAGGTGAAATGTGCAAGAGAGTAATATTTTGTCGAAGTTTTAAAGAGAACTTTTTTTTAGGTCTCGGCGCGTGGCGTTTGAACATGGGGCATTCAGTAACTCGGTAAGTTGAAAATGCATTACAGAAAACTTTAATTTTGAAATCTTAAAAGATTTAAAAATTGTCAATAAAAATGTATAATTACATGCAGTGCCTTGTACTTGAAGCTTCGTAAAAAGTAACAAAGGATTTCCCGTAAAGTCTTACTTTTTTGTACACTCATCGTTACGATCTGCACAATCTAAGCGTTTGTGGCTGTCTTTTAAAGCGCTTTCATATTCTCGGTAACACAACACTTCCACTAACTAACTTGCGTTAAAAACTCCACCTTCCTAATACACCGTTCACTTGCGGTAAGAATGTTTTGATTAAAAACAGAACTGACCTCTCCTACATGTTGTCACTAGATATTCTCAAGAAGTACTCGGGAAAGCGAATAAAGATTACTTTATTCAGTACTGCACTACCCTAACGGAAAAATGGTCATGACTAATTATTGCATCGTTACGAGAATGAATTCTTGCCGCTTGTTAAAACCGAGGCTGGAGTGTATCAGGATATGAATACCTCCCTCTCTATTTCTTTCTCTTGTTGCCGTTAGGAGTGTACTACAACGGTTCAACATATCCACCATTCGCTTTCCGAAACTCACTCGCGATAGTCTAGAAGCCCGAGGGACCTTTACCACCGATAGTCGGTCGTTTAAACAGAGATCATTCCCCACACTTGACCGTTGGTTTGATATCACAGATATGCAGCGTCATCTCGCTCGTCAACGGAAAGAAACGAGAAAGTTCGAAAGCTTACCTGACTTTTTGTCTGAGTACTTGACGCCGGAAGGGTTGGAGTTGCTCAATCACTGGACAGGTAAACCACCAGACTATGCCCGACAAAGAAACGCCAACACATTGTTTGAAGTTGAAAAGGCATATGCAATGACCAATAGCACGATACCTAACCATATCAAAATAGTAAACGGACTATCTACAATAACGCAAGCATTAAAGGTGTCTGCGGCTCAAAATGGAGCAAAACTGTACGATAATCAAGAAGTCAAGAGCATCGACAAGTACCAAGGCAAACAATTCAAACTGATAACAACGAAATACACTGTGATTGCGAACAAACTGGTTCTTGCCATTCCTGTCAGTCCCATGAAACGATTACAGGGCTCAGTGATTGAAAGGATTAAAAGGGATGCTATATTTGATTCAATTGGATTCGGGGTGGCGTTTAAAGGCTTTGCAGTGTTCAAGGACGCCTGGTGGCAAAGAAACAGTACTGGACGACGTTACCTAGCGGATGAACAAGAAATGTTGTCAAACAGTGATTGTTTGGGAAGAACATTTCCTTTCAAGTAAGTACCCGCTAGCATTGCCGAACTGTAAGTGATTTAGACGAAGGTTTAGAAGAAGGCAGTATGGTCGAGTGGTCAGCGTGTCGGACTTGCAATCCGTCGCTCCCGGGTTCAAGTCCCGCCCTGGCCACTACTTGGATTTGTTTCACGGTAGCCCCGAGTTTCAGATCCTCGGCCATGCTTGTAATGTAATATAGCCAACTGGTTTACCTTCGGCCAGTTGGGATTCTTAACAACGTTATTTTCAATTTGAATTATTTGTTTAAGTTGTTTCGTGGAAAACCTGTAAACTAGCTTCTAGCTAAGTGTTTCTCCACGTTAAACTGTTTATTATTATTATTATTATTATTATTATTATTTATTATTATTATTTATTAGACTTCGAAAAAGTTGTTTTTGATGGGTGATTATAAAATCATGTAAATTTAGCCATCTCCGTTGATTTTCGCCAGATTTTCGTAATTTATGGTTGGAAATGTCGCTCTTGGGCAGCATTAAACCAACATTTATTCAAAAAAACTTCCAGTTTCTGACATCACAGAAACATAGCACTGAATTCCAACCTAGTTTTGTTCATCCGTCATTTAAACCAAATTTAAACAGCTTTGTAATTTTGTAGTGAACAGTAATGAATCACCTTCTTTAGATCACGCGGTTCCAATGGCGAGGCGGTGCTTCAAATGAGTTACGCCAAGCTTCGTTGTGCTGTGAAATGGGGAGAGTTATTAAAGAGTTCGTCTAAGGACTATATGGATCAAGAGATGCACAGGGCACTTAAACGACTTTTCCCTGGTGTAGACATTCCAACTCCCCTGGAATCGGTGTACAAATATTGGGAAGAGGGATTTATGTAAGTACCGTACAACTGTAAATTGAGTTGATATGTGCATATCGCTCTAAACGGAGAGCATAAGTAACCGACAGTTATATTTACTAGCAATGATTTTGAAGAAAGACAACATTCATGTAATCGTGAAGTGGTAAAACATTGGTTACATCGTTGACTTCAGAAGCAGAGGTACAAAGTAGGTCCTTAATTCTAAGCCACCGTTACATAAAGAGACAGGAACCTTTCTTTTGACCCTGAATAAGTGGGATTTAAAATTAACAAAGTCCCAAAAGTTTCCTGCTCGACCCTTGTGTTTAGTGCAACGTAAAAATGACTTCTCTAGATCAGCTGATGATGAATCAATATAATACAATACAAACAAACTTTATTGACACTCCCTAAAGAGGATTTTTCGGTGACAATGATCTAAAAATCACAGAATGACAATACTAAAATGTATAAAAGGAAAATTAAGGAAGCTAAAATGTTAATAAATGTTCCCCAAAATTACAACTAAGAGCGATGAGAAAGGAAAGCAGCAAGTAATTTGGCTCTAAGTTTACGCTTAAAATCACAGGAAGAATTACAGAGTTTGAAGGTATTATCTAAACTGTTACATAGACTTATTGAACGATAAAAGAAAGTCCTTTGTCCAGATTTAGTTCTATATAAGGGTATATGTGGAAGTTGGCAACTTCTGGTCCAGCGACCACTTATCTCACCACGTGTAAGAAACCTCGAGGAGAAATAAGTAGGAGCGGAGCCGGTCATACATTTAAAAGCAAGTACGGCGTCACGGAGATATAGCTGAGATTTAACAGGTAGCCAGCGCAGTTCTCTCAGAAGTGGAGTCAAGTGGTGAAATTTTCTGAGACCACAGATAATTTGGGCTGCAAAGTTCTGGACCGCTTGAACCTTGAGAAGGTTAGTGTCCGTTGCATTGGCCCAGACGGAGGAACAATAAAATAACTTACTAAACACTAAAGTGTTAATTATTATCAATAAGGTCGATCTGTCAAACACGTGCTTAACACGATTAATTTTAGCTAAACTTGAGAAGCAAGAGGAATCTGTTTTAACAATATGTTCGTGAAAAGTAAGGCTCGAGTCAAAAGTCACGCCTAGGTATTTAACGAGGTGCACCGGTATTAGTTCCTTTCCTAAGAGGGAGAGACGAATAACCGGGATATTATTTAAATTTTGTCCACTTCCATAAATAATAAGCTTAGTTTTATCAGAATTCAAAAGACGATTTGCGAAGCACCAGTTTCGAATCTGTAAAAGATCAGCGTTAAGATCAGCAACAGCGCTGACGAACGGCATAATTTAATTAAGCGCAACCCTTTCGCATACTTTCGAAAGAATGGGCAGCAGAGAGATAGGCCTATTATTGTTAGGTTCTTCGTGACTACCTTCTTTCGGAATAGGCGACACGACAGCTAATTTCCAAGATCGAGGATATTTTCCACGAGAGAAAGAGGCGTTAATTAACGATGTAATCACCGAGAGAATAGCAGGGAGGCTATATTTGATTGCACGCACCGGAATGTTGTCTATCCCAGAGGATTCAGCTGGCGTTGACCTGACAATCTGAGCACTTCGTCACAATCTACGTGCTTAAAATTGAATTGATGAGTCACAGGAGAAATTCCTGGATCAAGCGCAGGTGCAGAAAGGTCGAAATCGCATTCATTAGCAAGGGAACTAATCTTGTCATTAGCAACTCGGCTAACAGACGTAAAGAACCGATTAAAATCATTTTACAACGGTCCTGTTATCTTTGCTAAATGATCTCTCACTGGCAGACTTCCTTAGAATAAACGATCGAATAATCTTCCACAACTGGCTTGAATTATTAGGGTTGCTCGTAATCTGGTCCGCGCGCTCAGCTGATCTTATTTCTCTCTTAACATCATTCCTTAGGTTTCTATAAGCAGCCCACGCATCGGGATTATTTGTTCTTCTTGCTATCTTTTGCCACCGGTCCCTAGATTTCATGAGCTCTCGGATCTCGTCAGTTATGTAAGGAATGGGTCTGCCTCGAATCTTAACTTTTTTGATTGGTGCATGTTTGTCTAGGACTTCATTGAATAGTGTGTTGAAAGCGTAGAGGCTATCGTCAATATCATCAAAGTAATCGACGATGCACCAAGGAACCATTGAAATATCCCGGAGAAAAGCACTCTGCTGGTAGTTCTTAAAACTCCTTGTCGTATTATGTACTGGCTTAGGACGTTGCCTTTTTATTTTAAGAACGGCATAGATTAAATCGTGGTCGCTGATGGAAAAAGCATAACTTTTGTGTCAATTATTGAGTTTTCATGTGAGGTCATAATAACATCAATCAAGGTTGCAGACGACTCCGTGACTCTTGTAGGTTGTCTCATCAACTGAGATAAATTAGAGGACGTACAGAAATTAACGAGGGCTTGAGAAGCAGGATCGGATAAGTTTAACAAATTGCAGTTTAGGTCACCCAAGATGTAAACAGGCTTGTTCATCGGCATCGCGGAAATTAGGGCATCACATAACTCATTGTCAAAGCAATCAAGTGCTGACGGAGGCCTATAGACTGTACATATAAGGAAAGATCTGCGATTACCAGCTTGAATTTTTAGCCACAGTTGGGGAAGGCCTGAGCTTGCAATAGATGATTGATGTTGCAAACATTCTACTTTCAGGTTTCGTTTCACGAAGGTGCAAACGCCACCTCCGAGTTTGTTAGTACGGTCGAGGCGATAAATAGCCAGGAATATCAAGCTCAATATCGGATATTTATTACACGACTCGGGCAGTCAGAGGGCCAATAACTAAAATCAACCAATCAAAATGCTCTATTGCCGGTCCAATATTCTCTAAGTATTGGACCGGGCACTGTCCCGAATGGTCCCGAATGATGCCGCACCTGTGTCCCTTTGAACTTCAGTCGTATAATAAATCTCTTATTAACCAAGCTTACTCGGGACCGTACTGGAAGAATATCGGCCCTCGGTCTTTTTTGTACGGACCGAGCGCAGCGAGGTCCGTACTGTCAAGACCTCGGGCCGATATTCTCCCAGTACGGCCCTCGCGCTTGGTTAATAAGATATAGTAGCTGTCCAGTCAAGACTCACTGACACACAAGATATCAAACATTTTAGCTAGGACGACGTCCTTGATAAGAGTAAAGGGGTTTCTGTTCTTGATAGAACGGGCGTTTAAATAGGCCAAGGTGATTTGACGTTTTTGACGTGAACTAGACTGTTTTTCCGGACCAGGCTGGGGATGAATGTCACCACTTCGTACTAAGGTGACCTCCGCTGGGTTAAAGGATGCTGTGTAATTCGCGGAGTATGCCAATCTTACCTTAAAGAATTTCTTGCGAAGTAAAGGAACAAAATGGCCGCCAGCACGCATCGGGACCGGTAGCAAATCCAGGTTGAATTTGTTCAAATTTGACTTAAATTCGTCCCAAAATGTCCTCGGATACCGAGAAAACTTACTGTATACTGCGACTCAGTGACTGTTATAGAAAACAGTAAAGGAAGTGAAAAATATAGAAGAAATATGGACGACAGTAAGACACGTCCGACCTCCATGATAGTCACTACTCTTATTCTTTATTTTTTAATCAATGGTAATCAGTGAGGTGATGTCACAATAAAACAGATGTTTCTATGTTGCTGTTGAAATGATGCTCATCTTTTAGTGACATAAAATAAGTAATTATCAAAGGAATGTGAAATTAGAAAGATTTAGCACCGCGTTTACGTGAAACGTGAACAGCGAGAGTGACTACATGGACACAATTTCCCGCCATTTTTCATTTGCCGGTTGTGCTTTGTCGTTTCTACGTGAAGGTAAGCCGTTTCGCGTTTGTTTCTTCCCTTTTTCTCACGCAGCGTAGAAGTTAATTGCCGAGAAAAAATGCAACAAAACTATATCCTGTAAGTCAGATAAGGGTAGATAAAATTTTATTTTGGTAATAGTCCAAATGTTGCACTCCTCCTCAAAAGACAGCTACAAGAACTCACGGTAACTCGTGAGACGGCTTCCAGTCCATTCCAAAGTGACGTGTGCTCACGCGAAGCTAAAGCAGCAAGGTTCCCGCTATTTTACGTGAAAAGTAAAAGGACACGCTGACGTCTGACGTTTCATGTAATCGTGGAGCTAAATCTCTCTATTACTGCTTTATTAACGTAACATATCAATCTAGCATTCTTTTCCTAATCAAACTAGTTCGATTTCATTGCTACAGAACTTTCAAAAACTTCTTTTTTCTCGATGGTTTACTTTGACCTTAAACCAAGTCGTCCATTTCAGGCACCACCAGCGGGCAGGAACTCATGTTACATCGTTTGAAGTCTTCGACTGGGCCAAACGTCCCTTCTCGAGACAGGATCTATTTTTGGTTGGCGAGGCTTATC
The DNA here is from genome assembly GCF_964205215.1 of Stylophora pistillata. Lineage (NCBI taxonomy): Eukaryota > Metazoa > Cnidaria > Anthozoa > Scleractinia > Pocilloporidae > Stylophora > Stylophora pistillata. Next base: position 13,221,361 of record NC_142526.1, read on the forward strand.
ACCCGCTGAGGGGCTGGATCGAGGGTGCCCTTATATCAGCCTGCAATGCCTTGCGAGAAGGATGGGGATTGGAAAAAGTCGATGACTTTGAAACCAAACAGAACGATGAGCTTTCAAAAGAGCACATGCGTTGTGGAAACATAGACTGGAGTCTGTTTCCTTAAAAAAACGAAAACTAATTTTACTCAAATACTAAGCTACAAGCGGTAAATAATCTATTGAAATTTAAGACGACAATTTCTGGTGACTAGCAAGGCACATCTCTGAACATATATTATATATCAGAAAAATATTTATTGCTTAAAGTCAGCCAAATTGGTAATTTGTAGTAGTCAAATAGAACGAATAAATGTCCATTCCAGGTCACCGTTGTCAGAAGCTTGGTTACTAAGTCCAAGTTACTATTTTCCCAATTCGACAAAAATACGACAAAAATAACTACAACAATGAAAACTTTGTTCAATTCCCACACAAAGAAGTGATTCCCTCAACTAATTAAACATCAAGTTGCTAAAAAAAACAATGATCGCCATGCGAAACACAAGACCTCAGACCAACATAAAATTTGCGAATATCAGAATAGTTACTTTTTCCATGCTTTTTCAGTGGTGCTGATACAAATACTCAATGATCAACCTTCTACTGCAATCCTAGCATGTTTTCTTTCTTTTCCTTTTTTTTTCTCTATTTTTCATAACATTCGAGTGACAATGATGTTTAAAGGTTTAAGATGATAAAGATGAAAAATAATTATATAAAATAACGGGAAGCTCATTCAATAACTCCACTTTTCTGTTAATGCACGTTCCCAAAAATCTAGTCTTGTGAGGCATCTTCAGCTTCAATGAGGCGCCGGCAGGAAGTAACCACAGATTGACCAGACGGCTCATAAAATCACACTCACATACTCTCTCATCATTTCGGCTTGTGAAGGTAGCGCAGTGAAAGATAAGTCAAAATCCTGAAAATCACTATAAACACCAAACGCGCGCCAGCATTCTCGCCAACACCTCTAGACACGTTCAGTTTTTCTAAAATTTCTCTGCCCTCTATAGCAGTCCCATTGTTCCTGCAACCAGCATACGATGAGTCTTCCCCTTGGCAACTACACAAGGTAACAAAGAGTTTTTTTTAGATGAAAAAAAAAAAAACATTTAGCGCATTACGGTAACCATGAGAAAGGACTCACCTAAATGTGGGAGAATTACTGAATTCAATGCTAAGGGTCACATCATACGAATAAGCTATGTAGTCCATGTACTGGACCCAAGATAGCCACCAAGGTATGCTTTTCTGAAAATCCGCCCAGCAACATACAACTTAGGCCATAAGCAGGAGCAACCACTATTGACTTCTTGAATTCCATAACTGTAGCACCGATACACAAACCTACAGACTGAACGGCACAGCGGTATTAACTTTACGGAATCATTAAAAAAAATGAGAGAGAGGAAGACAGGAAATAAATTAAAATAGACGATTGAAAGAGAACTTGCAATGAAACATTGTTATATTTTCTATTAGGGCATTTATTTCACGCTGTGATTTTCAGAGGATCGTAGTGAAGACTAAACTTTACCTTTAACTGCCAATGAGATAACAATGCGCATGACTTAGAGAAGTACAGAGAGTAAGACATGAAAGCTACGTGTAACCCACTGAAGCATTACAACATTAACATACCAGTGAGTATCTGTCTTCAATACTCTGCTCTTCGTAAGGACGCTGGAACCACATCAGGGCAATTACGAAAGCAAGAAGTATATGCTAAAAATAGGGTTATAAAATGGCATGTTCAACACCTTGAAAAAATTTTAATTTTCTTAGAACTTGGTAAGAGAGAGTACACAAACAACACAAATAGACAAGTCCCAGCCTGTGGTATGTTTTCGCTCCTACATGGGGAGCAAAACAAAATTTTGAAAGCAAAATGAAAGTGTTCAGCAAGGGAAGCAGTTAGCTTGGCCAACTGCTTCATTTTACAATGCCTTTTTTTGGTTTCAAAACCAGCAGAGGCTTGTTTGCGGGCTATTACATTCTGCAGAAAAAATCTTCTTTATCTAAAATAATGATTCATCTATTAGCTTTGTAACTGGTGAGATAATTCATGTCAAAGGCAAGCACAAAGTGCAAGTGCTAAACTAGAGAAGTAGGAGTAGAGTCACCAATTTTCTCTTTACGCTCCCCACACCCTTGTACCTCTGCTCCATTGAAAAGAAATCTTATTGACTTGATAGGCTTTAGGTAAATTGTTTTGCTTTTACCTTTAAGAATCAAAGGGATATACTTACCTGTGTGAAATTCAGTTTGGAGAGAATATCAGGCTTGGACTGCTTAAAAGTTCTTTGCAAGAGAACTGTGAATTGTGTCCAAAAACTTGTAGGCCAAGATGTGGAAATATCAGAGTATGGTGATGAATAATCTTCATCATCATCATGAACATCAATATCTATTTTGGAATAATCATGTGAGGTACTTCGCGTATATGTGACAACAAACAAATGGAAAACTGCTGAGGATACCCGAGCTAAAGCGTGGACTTGTGGGAGAGGATCAGAAGATTTAGTGAATGAACCTCTCACACTTCTCCAAAGGGTCTTAGATAACGATGGTTTGGGACTTGAAGCCAAAAGATTTGAACTCTCAATCCTCTCTGAAACCTCTACACATATTTCATCAGTAACTGATGGTACATGTCCATTTCCTGTTTTATTTTCTTTTTCCAGCCTTAGAGAATCCTTCAGTACATCTTGGTTGACAACCTGTGACCTCTGCGCACTCACATCTCCATATCGAACCCCTCCAGAACTTGCATCATTTTCTATTTCAAGGACTACAGAATTATCATGCACCATATCTAGACTAACTGGGCCAGACCTGTCCTCTGTGTTTGGTAATCCTTCAATTGCAGTTGGTTGCCCATCTTTCTGATGTGTATTACTTACAGCTATCACATTTTCTTGATCAAGTGATTTTTCAGAACTTCTGCAGCTTATAATTGCGATAATATCATCTGCCTCATCCTTGTCATTGCTCTCTGGAGTAGGACTTGAGGCATCAGTTCTTCCTGGACTATACTCATTGGACATTCTTGAGTTTTTCAGATGTCTTTTCTGTCTGAAGTTACAGATAAAAATAATTGTTACTTTTACCTTTAGGTCAATGCGACTATTTCAATCATAACAACATTGTGCACAGCATTCAAATGCAAAATAAACTACTGTCAAGGCAAAAGAAAACTGTTGCTAGATATGTTTCTTGTTTAAATGCTGAAGAGTTAGTGACCCCATGTAGACCGCTGACCAGTATACTGCTGATCGAGTACCGGGGACGAGGGAAAAACTGTGATCGAACAGCCATGCTTCCTAAAGTTCTACTTTATGAGCAATTCGTAGGAAAATAAGCCTACCATTACTTAATTTGTAGGTATGTTACTGTTATTTACAGCTATACTTGTTGTTCTAGTAATTATAGCTTGTATTTTCTATTGTAAAATCTCTTCTACATCATTGTTCGAAAATAAAGCTGAAACATCGAGGAGAACTCTTCAAATGCAGCTTGACCAACCTTTCTGCCCAGCCTTGGACAATCATTTCTTGTACTTTCTCTCCCTCGGTCACCTTTTCCACTGGTGGAAAACAGAAAGCAGTTGATTATCCAGGATGAAAATATAAATATAGCTTAAACATAAAATTGATATGCACGATTACAGATATACCTTACTTAAATCAGCTGGGTTAAAGTGTGCATCACAAAACAAACCAATACTCTCAAAGAAATCAAGAACCCTGTTTGCTTTACCATAGTATGCTACCTGTTATTAAAACAAAACAAAAAAACCAAGTGTGTGGAGCATGAAGAAGAAAAGACTAAATGCTTCTCTTTTAGCTCCTAGATACCTCTTAATTCATGCTGTTTATAAGAATGCTACATTAACAACTGTATCAGAAACCCTCCTGATAAGTTTAATTGTAAAAGAAAGTTTAAATAAATGTATAATGTATCTTTGGATTTTGTCTAAAGTGAATAAAACTATACCAATCCCCACCTTTCTTTTGACTCTTCATTTGTCTATCGAAGAACACATTGATTTGCTTGGATACAAATTCTTATATCATAACTAAACAGTCAACATAGTTCACAGAGGGATTGGGGACAGAGCCTGTTTTTCTAATTGTGAGCTGCAGCTTACATGACAGACAATTTGGTTAATGCCAGAGACCTTTGGTGAAGTTTGTCAACCTTCATAGACAAATTAAGATGTTTATAACTTGGATTGTCTGAGCTATAATCCATAAAGATTCATATTAAATGCAATTTTAAGGATCTTCACAAGTTTTTAATTAATAATTTTAACTGTGTAGCTATTCCAATAATAATAGTGTATTACTGAATAAAAAAAAGTTAATACATGTAGGTGCAAACAATTAACACAAACTTGCAAATGAATTCAGGTGAACTTTACTGATTCAGAGGCAAAAACCATGAGCCACTGCACTCTCAAAGTCTCACCTGTCCTCCACACAACAATAAAACCTTGTCAAACATGTAAAAGATCTGGCTTGATGGCTGGTGAATGGTGGTTACCACTGTCTTCCTTTCTCTTGCTGCAAAGCTCTTCAGAGTCTTAACAAGGTTCAAAGCATTGCCAGAGTCCAACCCGGATGTCGGTTCCTGACAAAATATACATTAGAATTTGTTATTATATTAATTAAGAAATCAATGACCTTTTTATGAAAATATTTAGTCAAAATTGTATCAAATTCAAAAGAAACTCACATCAAGAAAGACCAAGGGAGGATTTGTTATGAGCTCACAGCCAATGTTTGCTCTCTTTTTCTCACCTGGAAGGAAGTATGGAAATGTTAACTAATGAGAGTAAAACTGTTATTCTGGAAAATTTTATAACTGCATGCACTCCCATACACTGAAATATTACTTCCTGGAGCTATAGCATGGACTATCAAATGAGGCAGAATCGATAATTCACTCTGGAGTTAATTAAAGGTTTCTTTTTTTAGAGGGATGTATGTGCTGCTCAAGATGCTCATTCTTCTACAGATTGAAAAAATTTTATCCAACAATTTGAATAACTTGGTTTTTAAGTACTCTCAATACCATTTCTCAGCAATTAGGCACAACAAACAACTACAGTTAAACCTGTATTATGTGGTCACCCATGGGGAATGGTGGGGTGACTGCTACAAGTTCACTGCTTAATACAGGTTCCACAGATTAGAGGTATTATCAAAGAAACAATACAAAATGCCCCATTATGCCATAACTGAGCACTTAATGTGCAGAATCTTGCTCAAATATACTACTAATTTTGATTTTGGGAAAGAAATATGGATTGAAAATTACTTGAATGAAAGATTATTCTTAGTTTTATTTGGGTGGTCCTGCTTCAAGTGACCATTCATTATACTGGTTGAGGACAATACAAAAAGTTCACTCGAACTCTGTCGGGTGACCGTGACTGCTTTAATTCATAGAGGTGACCACTCAATAGAGGTGAAAGTCACAGTGATTAGTGGGAAAGAATTTGGGACTTAAATTACCACTGACCACTTAATATGGTGCCCTTTAATACAAGTTCGACTGTATGCAAATCATTGGTCCTCTGTTTGTGAATACAGGTAATTGTTACTGCACTTTGGACACTTAACAGATAATACAAAAAATTAATTCCTTGCACAAAAGACCTAAAGCTTAACCTAATTTGGACGGTAACCAAACATATGGAAAATGCCTTTGTGCCTGAATGTCCAAAGGGCAACATCCAGGCCAGACTAAAATGAATTGCACTGTTCTTAAGATTTCCATTAGTCGTATTTCATCTGAAGAGGGGCCGTAAGGGGGGGTCACGCGCACAGTTCACGGCCATTAAAAAACGCAAATCAAGAAACACGATAATTAATTTTAGACTTTCACGGGTCACGGAAAATAAACGTACACATGAGAAAGACTTGACGCCTTACCCTATATATAATATTATTGACAGTCGTTTGAATGTATTTGAGAAAGCGCTGAACTCGTAGAGGAACGTTAACAATTAGAGCAAACTTGTTCAAGACTTCAGAGGTATATCGTCTTATTACTACAGTTCTGTTTCATGTGGCTATAAAAAAAAGAATATACATTCCAGCGTAATAATTGGTTATGCAGTTAGTATATATATATATATATATATATTTCTGTCAGTTTATTTTACCTAAAGGTAGTGGCGTGGTGGTATTCTGACTAGCGTGTCGGACGCTCTGTCTACAGCTTAAGGTATGTGAGCACCAGACGATCAGCTACTTTTGACAATTTAGGTTTTCTTCTGGGACCTTCTCTGTTATTGTGTTATTCGTTCTCTCTCCTCTCAGGTGTACGGTTGGTTGCCAGTGAACATGATGAAAGCGAAAAAGCTAAAAGAAATTTGATGTAACACGAACATTTCGTCCACTGCGAGTTGTTACAGCTCGCAGAAAAGTGATTTCGTCCTCCAGGTCACTGTCTACAGTTGCAGGAAATTCGCTTCCAGATTCTGTGTCGTATTCAGATTCTTGTTCGTCGTCTGTGTCTTTCTGGTTTTCTTCGTCTTGACGCTTTCTGTTGCTTTCAACAGGACATCCCACGTCACCTGCAGCGTCCACATGTCTCAGAGTTCTCTCCATCGTTATCTTCTCCTTTGGTTGCTCAGAAGTGGAATACATGTTAAGTGGCAGAGTTCCTGCTCTGAACATTGTTGTTTCCTGGCGTACTGTTCGTTGCCTGACAGCTTTTCCGTTGTTTGCTGCCCATTCCAACATCGACTCTCGCTCTCGATCGTTAAGTTTTCTCGCCGACTTCAGATGGGACATCCGGGGAAGGGCATTGAGTGGCGTCGCCTGAACAACGATAGGATAATAGGACTTCTCGTGAGTGTAGTAGTAAGCCGCCCACTGAACGACTCTTTCAATGCTCTCGTACACCGTATTGGCTAGATTCTGTGCATACTGTAGCAAAGTTGGGAACTGCTCTTTGAAGTGGCCTATTGCATGGAGGTTTTCGACTTGAACAGCGAGACAAGTGTGCAGGTCAATCTTGTAATCTGGATTCAGTTCCTTTAACAGCAGTTCCAGAGCTCTCAACCCCTCAAGTATCATGCTGACGGAAGATAGTGTTTGTCTGGACACAGTTCCTATGGCACCCGAGGGTTTGCACGGTTTCTCAAAGAAGCTGATGACATTTTGAACTGTTTCCTTCAAAAAATGGTCTAGAGTTTCGAGTTTGCATATAGCTTCTTCTAAAGAGAGCTTTTCTGCCTTTGGTGCTTTAAATGGATAGAGAACGCTTTGTAGAGAAGTCCCAAATGTCTTAAAAACTCTGCAGTTCCTTTTATTGTCGTAACTAATTTGACAGCACCGGTTTGCGCATCAGTAACAAAAATGTTTTTGTCGCACTCAACACAAATTCCCACAGGCTGAGAAAAGCGGGCGTTCTCGGCTTTACCGTTGGAATTTCCCTCATTTCCTGTTCCAGCAATAACCCTAACTTTTTGACGTGGGATCTTTGCCTTGATTTGACGTCCTTCTGTGTCAACAAAAACATTGCCACCTTTATAAGGTGCAACATGCGAACTTTGTACGCAATCTAGTGTTCCGTTCTTGTCAATCATGTCAACCACTAGGTATGTCATTTTTATGGCAGCTACACCACCGGGCACTCCTTTATGTGACACATACAGAATGTTTCTATTTACGCACATGGAAACCCCTTCTTTGCAGCCATTTGGATAACGAGAGAAAAAGTTAACATTTCCCTTAACCACTACCCCATCCATCTCCAGCGTGATCATGTAAATTGCTTCGTCCACATCGCTGGAACAAACAAGAATAGACTCGCTTGCCTTTGCAATACAAAAAGGCTTGATTCTGTCAGATAAATACACCATCGTAAAATCGATACTTCGTTCTTTATAGGCTTTCTTCAAGTTCTTTACGTAATTTTCAAGACTTTCTCCGAGCACCTGGACCGTGCCATGTTGGGGGAGTCCTCTCTGAAGAAGCTCGCTAATATGATCTGACTTTTTCAACGCCTTGACCTGCAACCTTGGTTTCGCCGATATTGGAACTATCTGAATTCCAGAGGGCTGACAAAGATACGCTATACCACCAGAGTATACCATAGAAGTGCCACCTAAGTATTCTCCGAGGATTTTAACGTCTGCAGGAACATGCAGCCTTACTTCCAACAGCCTTGAAGAATTCTTCACTGGCGCATAGTCGAGGACAAGAATTTTGCCATGGTCTCCAACACAAACTGCAATTGGGTGAGGGTACATGCCAATTTTGTTGGTTTCCGAGATCCTATAACTGTCAGAGACAATTGAATGGACTACGTGGTCGATGCTCTCTAAGTGCAACAGGACGTTCCCCTTTGACAAGTGTAAAATCCAGTCTACATCCATTCTATCCTTGTTGAGGACGCTGTCCCGTGGCAGTATTTTCTTAAGGTTGGGATCTGCGTTCCTTATCGTATGAAGCATAGACAAGCACGCCCTTTCTTCGCGTAACAACAGCATCCAGTTGGCAAAATTGCACTTTAGACTTTTGCCTACATGCACGGCATCTGGAAGGGAAATAAACATGAACCGAGGATCTAAAGTTCCTTTCATTCTGCTCTCTCCTATCAGTTCAAATGCTTTCTTATTTCCAGATTCACAGGCAGTCACTACAACCAAAACTGCAGCTCGTACGCATTGCTGACCAGCCTCTAAACATCTCTGGCAAGCTCTTAAGGTAGATCTGAAACTAGTTTGTCCTTTCTTTCTACACTCAGGACAAACACTTTTGGTTGAAATGCACGTATCGCAATGGCTTTTGGATATGGCTATTGCCTCCTTTTGGAGGATATGGTCATTTGAGGTTGCAGCCTTAACACAACAATGACACGTTTGTAGGATATCAGCCTCCTCAAGAAACTGCTGTTTCATTTCCTCTCCACTGTTTCCTGCCTTGGGCTTATATCGTACACCGACGGGCATCGCCACGTTGTTATTGGCAGTGGAAAGGTAACAAACATTTGCCTCGGATACAATGTTTTCCTTCAGAAGTTCCGGTTTGGGATCTGGGTTTGAAGTGACAAAAACAATGTCAGCGCTATCTTTTAGGCCAACATTTATTTGCTGCTTTTCGTCATATTGTATGGCTGGTTTTAGGGCAGTACTGTCATTCTCCACAGCCACGCCATATACTTTTAGGACCGTTGTTTCAACCAACGGCTTTGCATCCAACGTATCTTTTGACAGCTGAAGGAAGGAATCAAACCAAGGTTTTACTATGCCAGACTTAGTTGTTTAACCAAAAGAGCGCTCGTTTCTCGTTGCTCCTGATGGCCCACCGAGGTTTGGCTTTGCGCATTCTGGACTCAGTTCCCCTCCTTTACCACATCCATGCCACATTGGTCCCCGGACAAAATTAACAGTTCTTTCGCCCCCCAAAAATTTGATAGAATTAAAGAACTGCACAACTTCCTCGTCAAATTCATGATTTGGATTAATCATTGCATAAGTAATTGAATTCAGATACTTGTAAAGTATTTTGTCTTTAGGTATTCTGCCAGTTTGAATCAAATCGTTTAGTCTGACGCATACTTCATCCGCTTTTGTAAACGAAATCGGAAATGTTATGTATTCTGGATCAATGTCACTATCTGTGTCGTGATTGTTAATGTCAGATTCGGTTTCATAGCTTTGAGGCTTGGGCCCCAAAATTCCTTTCACAACTTTCATAGTTTCAGTAATCATACATTAATATCCCAATTCAAGAGGGAATCTCCGAGACAATTCATAGCGTGTTGGCAAGAGCTCGATTAGCTTTCTACTGTGTTTGGGTTTCAAACTCACAGCTCTGTATTGGGTCCAGAAAATTCCCCCTTTGTAGGTTAACAAGCACTATCGGTTAAGTCGTGGACCCTTAAAGATTTTCAACGAACATCAATTGGTTTCAACATTTATGCGTGTATACGGCACTTCCTTAAAAAATATTTCTGATTCATACATACAGTGCAAAATATGGCTACTTAATCTAGATAGAATAAGTCTGAAAGCTTTGACAATATACTGAACGGTTCGAAGAAATATCTCTAACTGAAATGATGATTAGAGAACGAAATCAGGGTTTCCTTTTTGTTTTGGCGTTTACTCCTATTTTTAAAATCAAATCAGTTATGAAGACAGGATTGCGAGGTATTTAAGGAACATTTGTTTACAACGAACTAGCAAAAATTTCCCCTTCAATAGGGCTGAAATGTGGCCAATCTTAATCTTGTGAGCTTCTACAAAACGAAAAAAACTATGTTTTCATGATTTCTACCCGATTTGTTCGAACTGCAGATTACTTTGTCTCACAAAACATGGCTGGAGCTATTGATTTCAACGTGAGGTCATAAGGAAGATTCATACGTAATAATATTTAATTTGATAGGTAGGCCTATGTTAGTGTATCGTACGACCCTTGTTTCGTTTCGAATGTTTCGTAGAAACTTGGGAAACTAGCAAGAATCTTTAATTTTGGCAAAGAGGTTCACCGCCTCTCCTTGCCCTGGCAAAAAATATCCTGTGTGCCTATGGTCTCTCAGTTTATAATCTCTTGCTGATAAGTCATCTCTTTAAAGGAGCATATTTTTTCGGAATATAATGACGAATAAATACGCTCGTTCCGCTACCGATACGGAGTTCGTTAAGTTCAAGTTCGCTACTCGTTCGCCCCACATATGTCGAATTGACTACATGTACATCAGCTAACCAAGTTCGCTACCACACAACAAATGGTAAGTGGTTCCTAAATTTGAGAGGAAAACCCTACAACAGTCAGTGAGGAGTTCTTTAAAAGTGAATCATGGGCTATAAAATGAAGTTAGTGGAGGTCCCATATTAGGCTTGGCTAATTAAGCAACAATAAAGGCTGAAAGTTTTTAAAGAAACTGTGGTGCTGCGTCGGTGGAGGTAACAAGGTAATTTGGTTTTATCAACTAAGTTGAAATTGTAATTTGGCCACCGTAACGAATAAGAAAGCTGACGTTTCGAGCGTTAGCCCTTCGTCAGAGCAAAGGGAGGAATTGTGGGTTGTCTGTGGGTTTATATGCAGAAAGCGAGCTACGCCATTGGTGGGAACATGGCGACGAGAAAAACACGACTAAATTGGTGGAATAAAAAGCGTTCGTTGATACCTGTGGGATTAAGTGCCAATTTGAAAGATAAAATTTACTTTTGTTAAAGAGTTTTGCAGCTTTCCGTGTTGTCTAAACGTAAGGAAAGACGCTGATTGCCATATGTTGTTTAGAATGATTCGGAAAATTAAAGTGTCTAGCGACTGGTTTTGATGCGTCCTTGTCATTCCTTTCTGCGTCGCAAAGGTGTTCTCGGAATCGGTACCGGTCGCCCAGTCGATGTAACCGATTGCTGCAATTATAGACCGATATCATTGCTAAGCGTCCCAAGTAAGATCCTTGGATCAATAGTCAACGACACAATTGTTCGTCACATATATAAAGCTAATAATCTAGTCACGGACAAACAATTGGCATACCGCGCAGGATTTTCAATAGAACTGCTACTAACACAACTCACTGAAACGTGGAGAGAAACTGTAGACGTAGGATTAGTGGTGGCAGTTGCCTTCATAGATTTTAAAGGCATTTTAAAAAGGCATTCGACAGTGTGTCGCACGCCATTCTCGAAATGAAGTTGGAAAGGGACTTTGGCATATCAGGACCACTTCTGGACTGGCTTAAAAGTTACTTAAAGGAAAGAAAGCAACTCACAGCCGTTAATGGATCAACTCCAGCCGGAGATGATACCGATCCCTTTTGGAATTCCTCAAGGGTCCGTTTTGGGGCCGACTCTCTTCACTCTTTTTACGAACGATCTTCCGTCATCTGTGTCTTCCGGATCCGTTTACATCTTTGCCTACGACACAACGGTTTACTGCATAAGCGACACGGTAGAAAAAAGTATTGCCCAGTTAGATTCTGCACTCCGTGAACCAAACGAGTGGTGCCTCACTAATAGATTAACACCCCACACAAGTAAAAGTGAAGCCATGCCAATCTCTAGAAGAAATTCCCCAGTTAACATCCTCCCGATCTTCATTGGAAACTCCACAATAGAATGGGTATCGAAATCACGATTACTGGGAATGACCGTCGGTGAGAAACTGACCTGGACTCCGCATATGCTGGAACTTAAAAAAATATTTCATAGTGACCTCAGCCTAAAACTTAAATCTCTAGTTAATTTTATTGAATTCAGTTTTAAGATAACGTCTGCATCCACTTGTAATTTTAAAAAAGATGACTTTGTATATATTTAAATTTATGTCTACAATTCCACTTTCGTAAGCACCGCTGATTTAGTTTAGACGTTCTCTACGTACCCCTAGTTTTGAGTTTTTAGTGTATTTAGTGAATATTTAAGAGCGGCCGTCCGTAAATATCGCCCGGAGGTGTGCAATATGAAAAAATCGAAAATCCCCAAACTTTGTCAGAATATAGGTCTGGATGAACTATTTCTAGAAAAAATACTTTGAGTTCAATTGCACTTTTTTTTTTCGCGAACGGCGGCAAAATCGGTTTTGTGGCTCTCACGTCAGCTTCACGAGGTGTAGACAACCATTATTTGAACGTCGCTTGAAATTAAACAAAACTGTAAATGTGACCAAATATTTTCCGAATGAAAAGAACGCGTATTTAAAAACAGTCTGAAGTGTTCTTTATTTGATTCCGTTGCAATCTAAATTTTTGGGGGATTTTTTGTTATTTCCAATATTTAACTCATTTTGGCGGACAAAATTGTCACGAAAGTTTAAACCGATTTAAACTTGATTTAACATGCTTTCAACATTTTTTTCGTTTTCAGTAATGTTGGACGACCTATTTAAACGCATCGAACAATTGTTTTAACAAAGTGTTGAAATGCATGTTGAAGCAAATGTTGAAACCGTTGAAACGGGCCTTAACTCGAAAATCGTCAACCTAAACATGCGCATGCCCAGAACGAACGTTGTGAAATTCCATGAATAACGTGAGTTTTCTTGACAGCATAAAAATGTTGAAGCAAACAAGTTGTCTCTTTAACTGAGAATCAAGCGGGGATTGGAGAGGTACTTCGAGCACGAAATACAAAAGAGCCGTTAAAAAATCTCTATCTAAAAAGTATGGCACTTGCTGTCTCGAGAAGGTCGCGTTTGTTTCGTCCTAAAGCAAATAAGGCCCTTTGCAGCTAGAGGTCACGTGCTTGAATACTGCATAGCAACACAAAACTGGAGAGCAAGCGCTCCAGTAAACAAACTCTCGTAAGAGGTCAAGCATATCTGGCTTTAGACAATAGTTTTTTGTTCATTACGCTCAATCCTTTTGAAATATCTATAAGAACTGTAAGATATTTACTAAATCTCTCGTTCGGACTAGATTTTTTGATGGAAAGCACGATATTTTTCTCGAAATCGTGAAAAAACTGTCACCAACAACCCCCTCGACGGCTAAGAAACATGGCGGCTTCGCAAGGTATGTACTTCAAAGAATATACTTTTTTCTGCTTTTTTTCAGGTATTGGACTTCTAAACTCTATGAAAATAAAATATTAGATCGAAAATAGCAATCGAGTAGAATTTTACGGCATTTTACGCCCGATTTCTCACGATATCATGAGAGTAATTATGCGTCTTACATTGAGACTAAACGCAATGCTAAAATTCACTGTAGATTTCGAAACTACCGACGAGCCATCAGACCCGAAGAAGAAATCTTCGTACCATTGTTGTGTTCCCTTGTGTAGCGGGGATTCTAGATGTCATCCTGAATTAAAGTTACACCGCTTACTTGGCCGGGCAAAGGATGACCAAATGCGCATGGCTTTAATTGTTGTAGTCCAGACAGAAAAGTCTATGATCTTGGTGCAGTAAATAATGGTCAGAATCCATTTGGCTTATTAGAAATAAAAGTTGTCAAAGAAGGTGAAACTTCATTTGACAATGTCAGACATCTAACTAAGGACCAGAACACTAACCAGTACAAACTGAAGACAACAGACATTTATTACTACCAGATTCAGTGCCAGCCTGGACTCGCAGGATTGGAATGGTGTCATTTTTTTTAGTTACATTGATGACAATTTGTTTTTTGCCCTAGAACTAATTTTGATCCAGTGTTCTTCCAGGAAGCAAAGTACTAAGTGGATAGTTTTTTCTTCAATTACTTTTTACATTAAGACTGTGTTCACAATGTATGGCAGAGGGAATAGGGCAGCTTAATTAAATTTTAATTGACAACAAATTAGCTGATCATCATTTATCATCTTCAAAGATTGAAACTCCTACACCAAGAAAGGCTAAAAACTTTGCAACTCCCATTTTTAATATAAAAATGTTCCTGTTTCCCTATGGATTTCTTTTACATATTTTTGATTGCACTGATTTTTACTGCACCCTCCTGTCATACATGATGAATATTGACTTCTCAAACAAAACACAGGTTGCTCTATACTTTATACTTCCCAGATATTCCAATTTATTATATCCATTTTGAATCACCATCAAATCCTGTAATTTGATTGGTTCAAATTGTATGATTCGAGCTCGAATCCCACTATTTTCAGTCTGAATCGCATCTTTTTGTTAGCAAAACAAAATTCAACACTACATTTAGACGACCAATCATATTGCAGGATTGTATACGGTTTGCCAATCAGATTAGAGCAAATAATGTACACAAAATGAAGTATTTTTCAAATTTTATTTCCTATGTTTGACATTGCTACTACTCTCTAAAGTGAACAAAGGGGAGCTTCATTTACATAAATCCAGAAAATGTTCAGTGTCGTACAATTTCGGTCTGATATCAAACTTTTGATTTCATATCACACTCCTACTATGCCATCATGTGATTTTGTTCACTTGTGTTTGATATCAGATCAAGTTGCACTCCCCTCAGTTCACATTCTCGGAGACCCAGGGGCTGTGGGTCGATTTCAAGTTAGGGTATGAAGAGCCCCTGGGGACATTGTTTTACAAGACTAGTTCCAAACGGTCGCAGTCGTTCTGCCATCTGATTGGTGCCAGAAAATCTTTGTCTTTTTCTGCCCAATCAGAGTTAAGTGTACTTTCAGAGTCCTTTCGTGTGTTTTAACACGGACATAGACTAATAGATCAATTGCTCGCTATGTTTGTTTGGGTCGTGTGACGGAGATTTGCTTGAGGTATAAAGTTTCAGTCTCAGCACACAATGTAAGAGAAATCGATCAGATTGTCCGCGAAAATCTTACCGAAAATTATACAAAATGAAATTTGTGCTCTGAAAGTAATATAGATAATCATAGTTCTTTTCTCTCTAATTTAACATTTCATTATATCGTTAAATTTGAGACAAAGTGTTGACCTCCCTCCTTTATTTATTTCCATTTGATCTATATTATCTTTGTTTCATTGTACACCGCTACGTTTCTTCTTTATTTTTAAGGCGACAGGAACCATTACATAAAATGCGCATTTGAGAAATTTCTAGTCGACGACCGAGAGACAAGCTACCAATGTAGCTCTGACCTGTATGTGTTTGTAAATTCTGTCAAGATTACTACTGAAGCCCCAGTACTGCGATTATGTGAAGTTGAAGTGAACGCCTGCACATATGGTAAAAACCACAGGTTAAAGCTCTTTTATTCCATAAATAACCTCGTTACTTTCAGCTTCTGACTTGGGAAACTTGGTTTTACGAATGAGTGTATTCCTCAGCAGATTTCAACAACTACCTGTATAAAGAAAGAAACAATGCGGTATAGGGGTTGATACCAAAACATCCCTAACATAATAATTGCCGCAGTCATAGGTTTTTTTAAATTCCTTGACTTTCCTGATGAACGTAAATTTCTCTGACAAATTGATCTAACAATTACACGAGCGAATCCTGATAGACCTTTTAAAAAAATTTCAAATCGGTTTTGAAAGAAATTGAAAAGGAACCATTACTTCAAAAAATTGAGAAATTAGAAATAATTTTTCTGACCATTTACTCATGCAGATTAAAACACAAATTCGTGCGACTAGTAGTTGAAGGAATATGGCATAGATGCGTATCTTCTGAAGGTTAGGATCCGTAGCATATACAAGAGCATACCGATCCGATTTTTTGGAAATATTGTGGCAGTTACACAGGCGCAGCGATAGTCGACCATTCCTTACGCTTCGCAATTAAAGTTGTTATGGCCGCGCCGTTGTTTACCCATTTAGGACCACGTGACCAATCAATGACGTAAGAAGCTGAAAAGGTCTATCGTCAGTTAGTATTCCATATTTGCTGAATCGAGCGACTTCACTGAGGTCTGTGAGTGGCAACGATAGTTTTTTTGTGGCTGCTGTCTCCTAGGAGAGGCGAAGCCACATACGTTGTCGAGATGAGAAAGTAAGTGAATTAGTGAGTCAATAGAATTCCAATCTTGACCCAATTTTGACCTGATGTTTTCCAGTGCTACTTATTGTTTTTTTTTCGGAATTTCTTAGAAGTTCGATATTCTCACTCGATACACAGTTGATTTCTCTTCTTTTCTGTGATTTCTGGATTACAGCCACGAATACGTTGATTTTTTTTATTGAGCTCATAAACTCTCGACAGGAAACGTTATCGGAAGAAAGCAATGGTCGTATGTTCTTTTCAACGACAAAGCGAGTCGTTTGGCTATCGACGGGGTCGCAAGCACATGTTTTAAACCTTAACCTTTCACTTGGCTCACTATTTCTGGAGTGTGAACCTGGTGAAAAATGTTCGAGTGGAGCTTGTTTTCATATTGCTACACGCCAGATTTCAATATGACAATGTCAAAATCAAAGTCGGTAAGTTCTTTGTTTAATTATTCTTTCTTTTATCTTGTTTTTCATATATTTTGTTCTCTCTTTTTCTAGTGACGACTTCTCGAAGAATAAGTGTTCACTATAACCACGGAACTCCAAAGGGAGATGATGACCGACATCATTTAGGATTAATAATATTATAAATAATATTTATTCACAATTAATCACACAAAGAAAGCAAACAAAAACTAACAAACAGTGCATTAGCAACAAAAAATACATGAAAAATTGTGAAAGGAGGTAGAAGAGGTTATCCCTTTCTAGTCCACCTCCTTAACACCCTTTCTAGTCCACCTCCTTAACATATATAGGATTACCTTTAAGATCATTATACTCAATTTTGGATTATAGATAAAATAAACAAACTAACAACAACGAAAAAGATATTGACAGTAAATTTTGCAAAAGTTATCCTTTTTAGGCCAATTTCCAAGAATTCATTTCTCAAGAATTACGAAACCAAGCAATTCATTTGAAAATGGTTCAAACTGATGTTACGCTTGTAATGTTGAAAGTTGACTGAAACAATACCATGTTTTATTTGTTGTTAGATGAAAAAGATTGTATCTCAATCAGAGCATATGGAGCAAGAAAAGGAAACCACTTTGAATGCCGTCAGCCAGTTACTGGTACCAGATTGTGGATCTGCTGGCCAGTCCAATATGCAATGTATATACAACTCTGTGAAGAGGAGGTTTTCCAAACGAAGATAAGTAAGAATACTCTTTAGTTTCCTCGTTATGTTTTAATGAAGATCAGTTCTCAGACAAAGCTCTAGACAGAGCTTCAGTGATCAATGAATTTATTGCTCATACTTGATATTTTATTTTCTTCGTAAACTTGGCAGGAACTCGTCCTACAAAGTCCTTAAGCAATGAAAAGGAATCATACATAGGCTGCGATCAAAGACTTGGTGGGTGCAGCAACAATAGAAGAAAGACGGGGACAAATTTACGTAGTGTCGAATCGATCTTACGATAGGTGTAGTTTACACTAATGCGGCATGAAGACATTTCAGTTAATCTTCTCGTCCGATCTTTTCTTTTGACTGAAGGCTGATAGTTTCTAAAGAAACTGTTTGGGGCTGCGTCGGTGGGGGTAACGAAATAATTTGAATATATGAACAAAGTTGAAATGGTAAATTGGCCACCGTTACGATTATAAAAGCTGACGTTTCGAGCGTTAGCTCTTCGTCGGAGCGTATAGGGGAATTGGGGGTTGTGTGTGTTTTTAAAGGCAGAAAAAGATGCTACGTGATTGGTGGGAACATGGCAACGAGAAAAACACGAATAAATTAGTGGAATGAAAAGCGTTCGTTGATACCTGTGGGATTTAGACTGCCGGTTTGAAAGATGAGCTTTTGTTCAAGAGTTTTCCGGCTTTCCGTGCTACCTAAGTGTAAGGAAAGACCGTAGATTGCCATGTGTTGCTTAGAATGGTTAGGTAAATCAAAATGTCTAGCGACTGGTTTCGATGTGTCCTTGTCATTCCTCTTCACGTCGCGAAGGTGTTCTTGGAATCGGTCACCTAGTCTTCTACCTGCTTGGCCGATTTAAA
Organism: Stylophora pistillata; assembly: GCF_964205215.1. Lineage (NCBI taxonomy): Eukaryota > Metazoa > Cnidaria > Anthozoa > Scleractinia > Pocilloporidae > Stylophora > Stylophora pistillata. Next base: position 13,239,786 of record NC_142526.1, read on the forward strand.
TCTTTTTGTAATAAGTACAAGTTATGCAATAGATTACATTGGCGGAGGTGCACGTGAAGTGATCGGTGATCTTAATGGATCGTTTGGGTCTCGATATTTTCTCAATGTTGTGAATGAAAGGGTACTTTTTGCATCGTGCACGAGCGCATTTAAAAGTGCCTGGTTGGTCATTAAACTAATGACCAACCAGGCACTTTTAAATGCCAAGGTCACATCGAATAAGAACTTTGCCAAGAAATCCGTCAAGTTGAAGCTAACATTAGGTGATGTTTTATCATTGACAGATGCTGGTGAAGATTCTTTCGGAAAAGGACGCCATGTAGCCAGCCTAGTTTCTCCAACCAAAGAACCTGTTTAGACTATGATTCTCCCAAAAAACATCATAGCACGGTTTGTTACCCTTGCCCTTCAGAATGAAGGTCTCGAACTTCAATACCGAGAAGTGAAAATCTACAATGGTCCCTTGCTAGGTAACACTATCATGCACCCTTGTTTACAGTGCATGTATTCTTCTGAAATATCTACTAAAGTGCCAACCAAATTTATCTCAGTAGATAAGTCACAGTACCTAAAAACTACTTTCATGTCCGCTTCAAGGCCATGACCTCTTCAATCAAATAAGCGCACCTATTCTGTTTCAATGATAGCACTGTTACAGCACGAGTACTCTGAGATCAACCGTGGTTCATCTTTGTTGAATGACTAATTTATAGCCTCGTTACAAAAACAGAGAGAGGCTGATGTCTCTCAACTCAAGAGGTTGATGTCCATGTGAGTGCACAGTCCCTTCAATCGTCTTAAACGTCGATCTCGTCCAGTAAATGTTCTAGTTTTCTTGATCCTTTTTAAGTGAACATCAAAGCTTAGTTACTGTTGATTCTCGAGAAAGAATAAGCGCCCTATCCTAATAAGCGCCATGTTTTAAATAAGCACCCTCCCTTCAGAGGGTCCACAATAGGTTTAGCGGGATGCGGGATTTGGCTATTTTCACTACATGATCTCGAAGAAGTTTCCCCATTGGAGGATTATGTCTCCTGGATGGAAGACTGCCACAATTTTCATATCATTCTCTTAGATTCTTAAGATTTTCCAAATCAGATTTCAAGTCATCAGGGGTGTAGTTCATTCCAAACTGGCCAATTATAGTATCGAATTTTTGAGATCCCGCCTCATTTTCACAACCCTTTGAAGAGCACTGAAAACCTTCAGTCGACCTCCCATGCAAGAACTCTGTTTCAGTTATTTCATTTAAGGGTAGACAGATTGTCACAGATATATTTGCTTAAGCATGATAAACGATGAGGGCGGAGTAGTTAGCAGCCCTCTTCCACATGTGTGTAAAATGGGAGTTTCTAAGATTTCTCAAAGCTGTGAGAAGGTCATATCTCAAAGAAGCATATTTTTTGTAAGTATAATGATGAATGTGTGCACATTTTGCTGCCGTTCATTACACATTTGTCGAGTTTCCTACATCGGCTAACCAAGTTCACAACCAAACAAAAAAATGATTGGTCCCTTTTTCGAGAAGAACACTTTACAACAGCCATTGAGAAGTTCTGCACAAGTGAATAAGAGCTTTAAAATAAACTAACAGTGGGCCTGCTTTTAGGCTTGACTATATATATATATATTATTGAAGACTGAAGCAGAAAATTGAGGTTGTTTATTTTTCCCGAGATAAACAAGTTTTTTTTCCTGAGATAAATAAGTTTTTTTTCCTGAGATAAACAATTTTTTTTTCCTGAGATAAACAAGTTTTTGGTCTTCAGATGACAACATCGTTACAAGGTTTTAATATGATTTCACGTCACTTCAGTTTTGTTTCCTGGTTTTCAAAATCTTGATTTGATCATTCATCCAGCGTATTGAAGTTTCAATATGTAATAATAAAAATAGAACGTCAAGAAGCCATAAAATGGGATAAGTTTTTTTTTCAAAGCAGTACCATGAGCCACAGCAGGACCAGGAACCACAGAATCGCAATCATAAGGAACAAAACACGAGAATGGAGTGAAACGCCTGAGGATTCAACAAAAGCTGCAAAAATACGAGAAAAAGTTAGAATATGGTTTATTACATATTACCAGTAATATTTTATTACAAACGAACAATTGCATGAAGTTGTCCCTATAAGAGGCAGTTGTCTCCCCAAGGCTCCAAAGGCTAGTTTACTTAGAGAGATGATGGCTGCAAAATATCATTAATCTTTGAGTGTGTTTCGGTCATTGCATGGGCTACGTCTTGATGCAGCCAAGGATTTTATGCGTGGCCAAAGGACAATCATCCTTACGCTTTGTACGTGGGTCTTAAGTCTATCCTGTCGTAGTGTCATATTCTATCCTGTCCTGTCGTTACATCCCACTCAACTTCAACCCATCCTATTCTATTCCAACCCACCCTTTTCTATTTCATTAAATCTGATCACTAACCTGGAGCTGCTTTACATGTGAAGTCCAAGCCCATAGAAAAGCCCCTCTTGCACAGACACTTTCCATCCTGACAATATGAATTGTTTTCGCACTCTGGACTACAAATTTCTGAAAACAATAATTAGTTCTTATTAACCGAGCGGGAGGTCTGTATGGGAGAATCTTGACCTCGGTCAAGATTCTCCCATACAGACCGACTTAGCTCGGTTAATAAGATGTTTGTTATATGGCTGTGTCTTATATGCTAATTTTTTATATTCTTTGTACCTTTTTTTTCTAGACCGGTCTAGGTGCCCGTCTAGATGGGAAAATCTAGACCGCTTTCAATATTGATTTCAGCCAATCAAATTCGTGAAATCAGTAGTTCCCAGTCCTTGTGAGACACAGCCATATAATAATGACAAGTATTATTGATAATGTTGTTTCCATACCGAAAGCACCAATTACTTGGATATGAACCAACATGCATCTATAATAATAATAATAATAATAATAATAATAATAATAATAATAATAATAATCGACTTTATTTAAAGAGGGTATACACATGACAGCTTGCGCTGATAAACCAGTGGCCCTCAAAACTAAAGTTAGTAAGTAATACATTCTAAGCCATAGAGATTAAAAATTGAACTAACTAGTCGAACAATGTAACTATTCAAAGATTATAAATACAATAAAACTAGATTATAATACAGCTTCAAAAGAATCAATGTCTCTATAAGAATTTATAAAATAATTCATCAAATCATTCCTAAAAGAGGAGATACTACGTTGTTTCCTAAGCTCATTTGGAAGACTATTCCATAACTTAATACTACTAACTTGGAAAGACCTTCCTGCCTCAGTAGTATTTCGATACTTGGGACAGATTAGGTTATACTGGCCATGCCTGGTCTCTCTACCATGCAGGGAGTGATTTGTAGTTAAAGTATTTTCAATATACGTAAGGGATTCCCCATGCAGTGCCTCTATCAGCTCACGTGTAGTTACCTCAGTTACCAAGAGATGAAATAGAAACTTAATGTGAAATACTACCTGAACAAGTTCCATCTGATGCCTTTCTGTAACCTTCTTTGCAGAGACATTCATAGCCGCCATTTTGGTTTTTACATCTTGAGAACTTGGGGCAGTCGTATCTTTCTTCCTGGCATTCATCGATTTCTATACAAAACAGAAAAAACAGAAATGACACAATACTTTCCATCCCGTTGTGTTCGCAATTGATTCGTAATTTATATAAACAACTCAATCGAGAAAACCTCTTGGAAATGATTCCCTATTTTGGGAACATGGCTACGTCACTTAAATAGAGAAACAGCAATTTAAAAGTCCCCTGAATGAAAAGGGTCTTGGAGGAGAGAAACTCCATATCACGTTGACATGAAATTCAGCGTTTTATGGAAATGTGCCATAAAGGGAGTGGTGAAGAAAACAAAGATAACAAATAAATGAGTAATGATAAAGATGCTCTCTTCTCAATTGTAATACTTTTCAGCTATTATCATGGACATAAATTTAAAATTTTCGCTCACTGACCACACAAAACGTGACAAATTCGCACCCGCGGAGAGGTACCAGAAAATTGTCAGTAAGCAAAATTATCTCTCCCAACGTCCTTTAGAAAATTTTTTACCTTTTATATACATCCATATCCCTGTCTCAAATTAATGATAAAGCGTCCAGACGAAGCGGGAATGAAAAGCTCGCACTGTGAAACGAGTTTTTCTACTGCGGTTTTACCGCAATTATAAAATATCTGTGGTATTTTTGGCTTCAAGCAGCCCCAGCGAAACTTTACTTCAAGCCACCTAACTGGCTTTTACCGACTGCAGGAACACAGAATCATCCAACTGACCTAAGGCAAGCACCAGTTAACCGTGTTTTTTTCTATTGACATTGTTGCGACCAACAATTCCAAAAATGACCTAAATATTTCATAAACGGTCTTCGGTGGATTTCTCTCCCCCAGATTCTTGGCCACCACCACCACAAACTTGCTAAGCCAGTAATTCAAGACTACTGCATCCATTGAAAGTTGTGCGACCTTTAGTAAATCAAAGTATTTTAAAAAGCGCTCTCTGATCTAAGACGGCGGAGAGCTGTAGCCGATCCATTTGTTCTTACATTTAGTTTACGATGAAATAACTTTTTCGACTAACTCGAGTTCTTTTTAGACCGTTTTAAGTTCCCTTAATCTTGCTGCTCCGTCTTCATCCACTGTTACACATTAAAACAAGTAATCATGTACGCATGTTAACGTTAGGTTACGGAAAATGGCAAAATTGCGTCGCTGCATAAATATTATTTTCATTTGGAGAGCACAATCAATGAAAAAACTGTATCCCTGAACATTTTTTAATGTTTTCGTTTGAGAAGTCATCTCAAAAACTCATGCTTCGTGTTTCATAAGGGGTTCCAAAGACCTCGAGACAATAAAAGCACTCGGCCTGCGGCCTATTTTTGTTTCCATCTGTTTCTCGGTGTTTGAAACCCCTGATGAAACACTCGAATTCGGTTTTTATGTATTACTCCAAACACAGTTAACTCGAAAATCGTATCCTCTTCTCCATTATTACCAGCACATTGCATTTTGTCTGAACGATACCCTTGGCGACAGCTACAGGTATATGATCCAAATGTGTTTGTACAAATCATGTTGGGATTACACGACTGACTAATCGTGCACTCATCAAGATCTGCAAGAGAGAAGAGATGGAATATAAACCAGAGTAATCGCGCTCAAAACTTTAAGGTTACTTCCTACCTTCGGAGGCCGAAAAATTTTTTTTTTTTGGACTAGATTGAAGTTAGACATTTTAACTAACGTTTACAAGAAAAAATTTAAAAGTCTGCAAAAAGCGTCCGCCATTCAGAAAAACGTATTTTCATATAAAAGTTAATAAATCAGGAAGGTGTCATAATCTCGTAAATGGGTGAACCCCCCCGGGGGACTATTCGCGGTAATTTCAGGTCGTTTGCATATTTCGTTTAAATCGCGCACTTGACAAAATTCACACGTGGAAGTTGTCTGCTGGTGGAAAGTCTTTTCTCATTGATAAAAAACATAACTCAAAATTAGAGAGGAGTCCTTGGGTAAAAAAAAACAAACAAACAAAAAAATAGGCCCAAAGAAGAGAGAAGTGGCAGCATTTTGTCAAGAAAAAAAAAAACAGTTCTTGCTGAAAGCGACAAAGGCTGTTGGTTTGGCTGGGAGCCTTCGACAAGCTCGGCATCCGCTGAAGATCGGCAGCATTCGATTATCCTCGGGGCAAGCAGCTTAAGAATTAAAGTCAACGCAACAGAAGGTTGTAAACAAGATTCTTCGTCGGAATCTGACGAAACCGATGGAGAAAAAGAAGAATGTGACAGATTTACCCTTTCTGCCGCGGGTTTTTCCTTCACCGACTTTGTCCATTTCTAAACGATCAACAGAGCGAGATAAAAAACGTGACTGCTACGCGATACTTTTCGCGGGAAAATCTAGATCCATTGTCATTGACGCTAGGTCTCGTCTTCTCATTGGGTTGCGGTTTCAGGAGGCGAGATAATCTCCTGGTGTGGCGCTGATTGTTTACAAACCTTTAGGAGCTAAAATCTCGCATTTGATTTTGAGAGGAATAAATCCACTTTGAGCGAATTTATAGGATATATAGATTTGACCGATTTTCGTGAAATTTCGCCAAAACATTCCTGGAATGATGACAAACAAAATTGTGTCAGGAAATTTTGATTTTTAAAATATTTGTTTTCCAATTTTGTAACACGCTTCGCACATTTTCGCTATTCTAACTTTTGATGGGAATACCTAGACAACCAATCAGAATATCGGAAAAGCCTGACACACTTTTGTTGATTGATGCCTTGTAAATGAGACTGCAGCCATTTTTCTCGTGCCGCGGGTCCGATATTTTCGGGTCCGCAAATGATCCCAGGACCGCAAATGATCCCCAAAACCGGCCGCAAATGATCCCGACTAAAAAATTAGGAATGGCATGGATGCTGAAATAGTGTGGATAGGGAATTGGTGTGAAGAGTGATTATCATGGCTCACAACTAGCATCTTTTCCACACTTCGTGCTGAATTTTTTTTATTAACTCTAACAACTGACAACTTAAACTGCTGATTTGAATTGCAGGCCAGAAGTTTTGTTTTCTTTGCAACCAGAATCCCTTTAACAGATTTTCTTTTATGACGCAATATACGCCTCGTATCTCTGCTCAGCTAAACATTGTTATTTTGGTGTTACAGTATCTTCAAATCAAATCTAATCAGTCCACTAACGTCATACGACTGATAACAACGGCAGTAACAATAACAAGAACTTAATGTTTTAGATAATAAGATTCCGTCCAACATAGGCAGCGCTGCTTGCTTTTTGGTTGCCATGTGTGTCCTCAGCTAAAGTTCCTAACTAAAACTCCTCCAGAAGGCAACTGTTGCAAAAACCGCTGTCGTCTGAATAAACCTGTAACGCTCCACCTTCAACGCTCTGAAAGACACCGTGTGAGTAACAATCGAACTGCCTTTCACATCTGGGGCAAGTTTCTTTAGTTATTTTCCCCTTGCCGTACTTCTTGCCAGAACAACTGCTAGTTGGGAATTCTGCGATGTTGTTGGTTCCAGGCTATGGTAACGAAGCTCAGCTTCATGGCCCAGCAAGGCTATATCCCCACTCTGGGTACAATTTTTAACGAGGATGCTGAACAAAAGACTTTTATTTCAACAGGTAATCGGTGAAATCAACTGCGGAAATTCAAGTTTTTTTTACAGCTATCATACTATGTGTGCATTTTAATTCTCCGTTGTCCTTGTGATTTTTACATGCTCGATTTCACTGAAATCACACGTGCACCGGAAGCATTGATCATATGCAACAGAAATGAAACTCGATTAGGCATGTTCTCCAACCTTCTACACAATAAACAGAAGATTCGCAGTCCATGATCACAACAAATGTCTTTAGAAAATTATTTTACTACACTAAAGGTCTTGAAATCGACAAAATCTTTGGCCCTTAAAACGGTGTGTATTACTCGACAGAAACTCAAGCAATTTCACAGATTTTCCGCTAAAATGGAAAAAAAAATCAGCTACGGAATATTTCTTATAAAATAATAAAACGTGTTTTCATATCAATCCATGCCATTCCTTATTTTTTAGTTGGGATCATTTGCGGTTCGGTGTGGGGATCATTTGCGGTACGGGATACGGGATCATTTGCGGTCCGGGATCATTTGCGGTCAAAGATCATTTGCGGTCAAGGATAATTTGCGGTCAAGGATCATTTGCGGTCCGGGATTATTTGCGGTCCGGGATCATTTGCGGTCCGGGATCATTTGCGGTCCAATCTGGGGATCATTTGCGGTCCAATCTGGGGATCATTTGCGCTCCAATTTGGGGATCATTTGAGGTCCGGGATCATTTGCGGACCCGTACCTATACCCGATAAATTCAATAGGTGGTTTGCACGTTACGTCATTGCCGCCATGTTGGTGGACGTAAACAATAGATATCTCATTAGCTTCTTTTGTTCGTCCACCAGCACTTGCTCCTTTCACCATTGTTACCTGTGTCTCTAGAGATTGGTTGCAAACCACCTATAGAAGGACCCTCGGTTGTTTCACACCTTACCGGCTCCTGACACTTCCTAAATGAAATAAATTTCCTAAACTATATTTTTATCGTAAACTGCAGTTATTAAGCTTTGATTTGATGTCTAGTTTGTTAGGGTTTTCTTCAAACTAGCGCGCGTACGAATTTTTTCCCGAAGGACACCGCGAGGGTAGGAAGTAACCTTAAAATTCTACAATCACATGGTTTATTACAAGTAAATGTGGATGTAGAGCAAAACGTGCTTATTATGAAGAAAGAAATAATGTTTCTTACCCGCACATGTCCTTGTTTTTGTATCGAAAGTAAATCCATCCGGGCATTTACATTTGTATGACCCTACAGTGTTCTCACAAGTTGCTGAATCACCACATATCTCCCGTTTCTCGCATTCATCGATTTCTATAATAACACATGTCAAAAGACATTGTTAAGAAACGTATTGTCTCACGTATTCATTGAGGGATGACTGGATTGAGTACGACCCTTATCATTAGCCTTCGACCTCGAGCCGTTTTCGAGACGTCGAGCACAGTGTACTACAAAACTAACCTCCTCCCGGCTGGTGAACAGTACATACATCTTACAAATCTCATTTTTACGATAAAAGATTTTCCCGGTTGGTGAAAAGGGTTTTATCCCATATAGAAGCTAGCTCGGTTATATTAGCAGGTTATATCAACTAAAATTCACCGGAACAGTTTTTCCCATCGCCATTTCTACTCTCGAAGCCAACTTCACAGTTGCAGCGGTAAGATCCCCAAGTATTTGAACAAACGGAATTTGAACCACAGATATCTTTGTTCAATTTGCATTCATTTATTTCTGTAGGATGAGAAAAGAAGACATAAAGTTATCACTGTACTTACGGACCAAACAGGCACTTTTCATGCGTCAATCTTCCAAAATTTTTATTAAGTACATGCTGCGTCTGAATCAATCAACAACGGTGCTTACTCTTTACACTTTTTTCTTTAAACAACGACAGTGAAGATAATGCTACTTACCAACGCACATCTTTCCATTGAAATAGTAGCCTCCTCTGCATTCACAAAGGTAATTGCCATTGAAATCTTTACAAATTGCATTCTCATTGCACTGGCCATTGGAGCAGGGAGGTAGTCCTGGTATAGTAAACAAATCTAGTCAATGGAGTTTTAGAAAGTTTCGCATAGGGAAATATAACGATTTTAGATCTACAAACATCAGCTTATAGGAGAACTTGAAAGTTGAATAGCCATGATGATCGCTCAAAGGGGTAAATAATTGTGTTCATTTTAACCTCATCAAAGGCCAGACAACATTTAAGCCGTTTGCTAATGATAGGCTTTCTTACTTGAGCAGGACTTGTAGCCATCTCCACCTAATCCACGGTAACACGTGCATTTGTAAGAACCAGGGGTGTTATAACACGAGGCGTCCACATGACATGAATCTTTTGTTGCGCATTCATCGATATCTAGAAAAGAAAAAAATATCGATAGGCTTACGGGGGATAACGGACTCAAAATGTTTATCACGAGAAAGTTCCTATATACGCAGAGATGGAAGTGATGTACCAATCCTCTTATCTGAATTGCCATAAAGTTATATTCTCTTTGCTGTTCTCTTTACATTCCATAAGGTGCTGACAAGGAAAATTTTCTACCTATGCAATTAAAAGCTTCTTAAGTTGGTGATAATTTTCCTTTGTTCTCGTTACTCTATGGTAATTCCTCACTATTGCCCTGCGCATCCTGTGCTGCGCATAAATATCACGTAATCAGGTAAATATGCACGCGCGCATTCCGAGAACATGGCATTTTTGCTTAGGTAGATAGATTAGATAAAAAATTGCGATGGTTTCTTGCTCATAAACGAGCATGGTGACCTATATTCATAATTGCAAACTTTTTGTGTACAAAGTATCCCCTTTAAATTATAGAAATTAAGCAAAATATCATCGATGGGAAAAAATAAACAGCAAAAAGCGTCCATGGAGCCCGTTACTCGATGATGGAAATTACAACCTTGAAAGCAACGACTCCAAGAACGTTGTGAGTCGATGTCGTTTTAAATTGGGTGATTCTCCCCAAATTATATATCTAATTTGTCCTATCAAGTTTTTTTTCAATTGTTGCTTTAAAAGCCCTTACTTCTAGCTACCGCATAATATACCGTGAACCGATGAAATAACGCGCGCGATCAATGCCAGTACAGGTATTAACAACTTAAACTTGACCCGTCATATCTCATAAACAAGCGCACCTACCGATCTTTTTTATTCCTTTTTTTCGAAACAGACATTGGTAGGGAACATTTCAGGAAAGTGTTAGAAAAACATTTTGAAAACTTTTTTTTTGAGGAATCACCTTGATGTTTGATTTAGAGGTGGCATTGTTAAGAGTTAAACAGTTGGTTACGTATCGTTTCTACTTTGCGAGAGATGGGGAGTGCTTACGAAAAAGAGCGATTTACAGATGAACTAACCTTTACATTGATATTTAAGGTCACTTATTTCAAGCTTATATCCCTCTCTGCAGGAGCACTTGTAAGAACCTGGTACATTGACACACGTAGTTGTATCTCCACACTTGTTCCAGAGCGGATTTTCACATTCGTTAATATCTGAAAGTGGTAAGTAGTGGATTATATGATACACCGATCATTGCTTTGCAAATTGAAGATAAAAAAAAATATAGGGTTAAGTGAGATTTAGGGCGAGGAGACGGGGCTAAGGATGGTAAACAAAAGATAGACCAGATGGAGAGACCACATGGGTGAGACGTTTCATGGACGCTTAGCTGTAAATCATATGCGCTTGTCATCGACGCCAGCGATTTCTCTGTGAGAAAGTCATTCTACACACTGCGTTTGGGAGAATTGACTGAAGCAAATTCATTAATCCTCTATCAGCCTTTAAACTCTACGATATATTAGAGATTCAGTTTTTCTCTTGTTCTACAGTAAAAAGTCCACATCGAAATTAAAATGCTAATGTAACTCATAGATTGTAAAGACCCGTGTGGCAAGAAAAAAACGTTTATTTTGGTTTCGCCTCCTTGACGTCTTTCGCTAATCACTAGTTAAAGAACTCCACGAAAATGCTTTCGAAGTTTAAGTTAGAAAAGCCATCGCATGTTCCGAGGCAGAAATGCGAACTGGCATAATTTTTCTTCCACCCATTACGGCGCATGACGCAGAAATTAGTCCACGAGAAAGAGAAATAAGCCAGTTGAAGACTGGAAATGCAACGACTCAGGCGACAATCTCAAGTGTATGAAGGCTTGGCTAGCTAATCAAATATGCATAGTATTACAAAATGCAATTTCGAATGGTTCATCGCGTAGAATTCCTGTTCCCGCGCGGTCAACCAAAAATTTCCCGCGCGGGAGTGGGCTAAGTAAAGTGACGTCATGCATTCCTTTTACCCGATTGGTTCGTCGGTGGTGGCTGTCTTCGCGCGAGAAGACAAGAAGGGTTTACTTAGGATTTCAGTTTCGAACGAGAGTTTAGCCTAAGTATATCAAGGACACCTGAAAAATTTCTCGAGATAATCGCAGCTTAAACTTTTATGCCAACTTGAATAAAGTGTCAATGGCGGATGTTCTGGATGTTGAGCCAAAAAAAAAAGAAAAGGAAAACGCTGAAGGGTGTCTTCAAGGCTGAGCGGTTGGTGGCGGTGAAGAACGCAAAGGTAAGGATAGCGAACGATTGCCATGACAAACCTTCATAAAGCTGGAAAAAAAAGCCGTCAAAATATCGACAAAAATTGACTATAAATGAATTTTTATTGTAGTATGAGAAGCCTGTTTATCTGATCAAGTGGCGAGGTTGGGGGTCCGAACACAACACGTGGGAGTCAGAATCCCACATTTTGGATCACGGTATTTCACGGTAAGTCCTGCTTTAGATGCCAAAAGTGTTAGACACGTTCCGTTTAGTTAACTCTGCTCGTATTTTTTAAATAAACAGCAAAATTTGAATGAAATTCTGCCGATTCCTGGTAGACCACCCGGCGCTACCGTTGATTATTTCATGCGCAAGCATTTAAAGAAAGTAAATGTTTTTATTCGGAGGAGATTTTCGCATGTACCAAACTTTCTTCCACCGGATTAGCTTCTCGCTGTGAAATGCATCCCATTTTTTGTCCTGCTATTTCAGAAATCCATCTCCCCCAGAGGACATGCTTCTGCTGAGAACCTCGAGAGACTGAAAAATACCATCGAGAGTGCACTTTGCAGCCCCCAAGGGTATGGGTTTTCAGTCGTTTTGGTCGTAAATAGGGTATTGACTTTGACCATTTTGGTCTGTAATAGGGTACGGTTTTTGCCCTTTGGTCTTGAAATAATTATGTTTTTTCAAAAAGCTTCTTTTTCATGTTATCGATAGGACCATCAAATATAGTCGTTCACAAATAATGTTTAGATCAACTGCCTTAAACAGGGTACTGAATATCAGGTAAGGTGATAAATAGGGTGGGGAAAATCACAGAGTTTGGTCATAAATAGGGTAAGGGTTTTGGGGAGTGGGGTGCACACCCCCGTCTAATTTTTCTGGGAGTTCTTCCCCCCAGGCCTCAGGTAGAGTTACCATCTTGCCATGCCATTATATCTGAAATGATGTCCACCCTTTTTTCTTTAAAGGAGGTTTGCCTAATTTAATTTGAAAAATAGCAACTAGTTCTATTTTTGCAATTTCTTGAGGTCACTCGGGGTGTAACTTTCACTGATCTGATGACAGCTGTTGTTTGCAATTGAAGTAGATGTCCAGGAATTTCAACATGAGGGCAGCAGTGATTCCTATGCAGAAAGAGCTTGCGATGCTTCTGCAATAAAAATTTTAACAGCATTCTTAGCCATTAGACTCTTTCCCTATTCCAAATAAGAGATTTCCCTCTTTTGGTAGCTTCTATGTTTATGGGCACATCCCTCATGCTCCAAAACCTCTATCCTTTTTTCTACCAGCAAAATCTAGCAACAACTATCCCATTGAGTACATTTTCTTTGAAAGTATTTTTACATGTTGTCATTTTTCTTCTGCAAAATGACAGCGAAAAAAAGAGGACAGATTGAAAAATATTGATCACCAGTGGATTAAAAGTGTGGCACTTATATTGTACATGTTAATGAAACTTGTAATCCTTGAATACAGGTATTTTTGCATGGTGTATGCAGTAGAGATATAGCTATACTATGATATGCATACCCTAGCCAGTAAATGACTTGACAGATCCCATTTCTTGCAGTAAACCAGGAAGGTGGCATAACATAATGTGTATGTAAGGTGTTATGGGATTTGCTTTGGCTTATTCAGGCCCTCCAATTTCAAACTGCAAAGCAGAAGAGCCCATTCTTTTACCTACAGTAAATATAATAAATATATGTAACTACATAGAAATAAATATTTCAGTGAGAATGTATAATTGCAGCTGACACTGAAAGTAGTCTGTTTGAATATATTGATGGCCATATTATTACCTAGCTTGGGAGATCCTGCCATCTTTCTCAGACGGACTCCAACTTCCAAATATGTCATAAAGTTCTTTGAAATCCTGTATATAATAAACCGATGCATGATATTTCAAAAAATAAATAAATAAATAAACAAATAACTTAATAAAAAAAGCAGGTAACAAGTTGAAATTCATACAAAAGTTAGAAGCAAATCAACTCAAAACAGTATAATTGTACTTAATTTCCACAATTTGGTCAGCTGTTCACAAACCTCAGGAGGTAGAAAGGAGGAGAATCTAGAGGGGAGGCTTGTTAACAGTTTCTTCTTTTCATTTCCCATAAGAGATGTCCAGTCTAAATTTCCTTGTTTGGCTGTCCAAATTCACAGGGATACACTACACACTCTAACAGCTTCAAGGAATGTTTTCAGATGTATTCCCCTCTGGTCTTTGCTTGATTTCTTGAAATCATCTTTCTAAGTAGCAACAAAATCTATTCTTTATGTTCATAATAAATGAACAAGAAATTAAAGCAGACTGCTGTTGTTCAAATTTGCTTTAATTTACACTGTAGACTTAACACTACAGGCAAATCTTTTTTATCTTTATTTCATTTTCCTCATCCCAGTCAATAACTTCATAGATAATACCCTTCTCTAGAATATCTGTAATCTGCAGAAATGTGTGGAGCTCATCAATCATGACCCTTTCAATCGGTATGTCAAAGAGAGGCTGTGCATGGCATCTGGGATCCTTATACCATCCAGGGTTTAAATTGCATTTCAATTTCAAGAAAAAAGTCAAAGGTTTGGTGAAGTCATTCCTTTAAGATATTAAAAATTAAATATTAATGAGTGTTGCAGTTGTTGAGGCCCATATGGTAATTGTGTGAATGGCTATATCCAGTGATTGAGAATTTATTGTGTAAGTAAGTATTTACTGATAAAATTGTAGTTAGTTTTTGTTGTTATGTATATCATCTTTTTAAGTAAATTATGTATTGTTACTGAAAAGCCCCACCAGGGAAGTGTCAATAAAGTTATTGTATTTGACTCACAGATGTTACCTTTCTTCATTACTACATGTACACCAAACACATGAATGTTTACATGTGGCAGCCTTCATACCCATACAGAGTAGAAGAAACTGGAGGAAAAAAAAAAGATGTATGGAACAGTAAATAATTAATTTTTACTGAGAATGCCTTAAATTGAACTTGAACAACTTACATTGCAATACTAATAACATTATTTTTATTTAAACAATTTTTTACCTTTTTTCTATGCTTGAATTAATGATGAAGTGATTGATAATTTATAATGAAAAGTGAACCATAATTATAATATCTGGCTTTTTAAGAGGGTACAGGTAAAAAAAGCATAAACCACATACATGTATGTGCTCCTCTCAAAAAAAGGTGGTTAGAAAATAGTTATGTCTGGATTTGTTAACCTTCTAGTCACCACAAAGATAGAGCTGGGTTTTCAGTTGCTTTCCATCAACTCTAGGACTTTTTCTTTTGAGAGGGAGTTAACTTCAATGATATTTTGGAGGCTGGTTCTTAAAGCATCATAGTCCTCCTTACACTTAATCACTGAGATTGTATGATTTCCTGGATAAATTAAAGGTAAACAAGGATTATTTTGTAAAAAATGGCATTCCCTTCATAAGAGATATATGCTGCCAAATTTGCACATAAATACATTACCTGAACTAGACACGACAGCTTGGCCATCATCCAACAGTGAGAATGAAAAAACAACAAGGCCACTGTTGTGGGTTAAAGCAGCCCCATCCCCATCGAGCTTGACCTTGTGAAAGAACATTAAACTAGTCTTTAAGTAACATCTTCCTCGGATTAACTGTGGAAATATCAAATGAATTTTTTAATGGAAATAAAATCAAAAGATATGGTAATATTGAAAGTACCTTGAAGACTTTATCCTCGGGAGCTTCAGTGTTATTGGCTTCAATCTATTTCGATCGGATTTTTCTTTTTCTGTATTTATCATGGGTTACGTAACCATTTCTTTGGGGTGTTGCATGGTATGTTGTTACAGTTGCTTCATTAGCGGTAGGCTACGTACAATATTCGAGGTGTTGTCTTTTATGTTCGCGTCTTACGACCGTCCCCACGCCCTCCAAATTAAATACCCAATGACTAGGGATTGTCAGTTTCTCTTAGAAGTAGTTCTGCATATACGAACATAGCTTAGATTGTCTTGTGAGGTGGTTTTTCTTGCTTTGTTATTATTATTTTTTTACATTTGCGAGTTTTCATTTCGTTGATGTACCATTCCTATCAATTTTTTTGATGAAGGCATAATAAAGAGGGTCGCCTACGGCTCGTGTTGACACACCCCAATTGTGTTTACTTATTGAATTATTATAACTGTTTTATATTAGTTTGAGCGGGGTAGCGAATTAGAATATAACTTTCTTTCTGTTGTGTCTGTGTTGCGTGGGTCTTTCCTCGCGAAGAAGCATGTAAACACGTGCATTCACTCAAGTTTTCCGCTAATTGCGCGTGCTTCGCGCGAGTACAGTCGGCATTGCCGATCTTTATTCAAATTACAATCGATCGTTAACTGTCGGCCGATCTCCGCCGATCAGGTCAGCATTTGGTCGGAAAAATAACGTGAAGTACTGGGAACAAGGCAGGAAATTTGAAAGAAAAACAAATATGGCGGCTGTAGTTGAAGAAATGTGGCTATCGAAACACGCTTTCTCGAGCTCTTTCTTTGCGAGGAAAAACCCACGCGGCACAGACACAACAGAAAGAAAGTTAAAAAAACCACAAGTTACTCTGGTTCCTGCTTTGAAAGGTTTTGATGGCTTTAAAGAGGGATAAAAGGCCTAAATATTTCGAGTGCTGCCCACAGCAGGATCGACTCTGTTTTAGTGAGGCTTGGCTAGTGAGATGTTCCAGGCGTGGATTCCATACGATTTCAGGCATGGAATGGCCGTTTTTAAGGGTTAAAAACCACAACAAGCGACAGATGTGAGAACCGTACGAGGGAAGAACCGTATTTTCGAGGTGATTGACATTTATTTTCAGGTGCTGCCCGTAAGAAAAGGGTCAGTGTCTCGATTTTATTCATGCCTTAACTTACCCACATCGATCGAATGCGCACACAGTCTTTATATTTTCGCCATATTTAAAGATTTTACAGTTGACTGAGTCGCCAGTGAGGCCTGTAAAGGTCCCGGATGTGACCGGAGATTCTACGCGACGCGGCAGAATCAATACTCATAAGACCTACACTTCTAGTGCAACCTATCGTCCTTAGCAATAAGAGGTACTTTTTAAGGTCAAAATCGGGTCATGTGATATATAATTTCCAAATTACCGGTCAAAATATTCAGTCTAAATGGGGTAAGGAAAACAAAAAAGCAACATTTTCCTTTCAGTATTTTTCAAAGGCTTTCAAGGATTCTTTTTGAACTCTGCCTTTTAAGAATGCGTAGGTTATATGCAAATCGGAAAAATAATAGGAAAGACGTCACGTGACTTGGGAATTTGTTAAATAACTAGCAGCATAAGTAACATTTTCAGGCTTAAAAGGCGGGAGAATCATTTATTACACAGAGAAAGTTCATTTTTTAGAGCTTTGGAAGGAGGGAATGATGTGGTGGTCAGTACTTTTAAATATTTGGTGGCTCCTAAAGGAACCGCTTTTTTTCTGCGTTCAGTAATCTGTTATTAATCTGTGTAAAGCAATCGAGCCTTGCTCTGCAGCGCTTTGTTCCTTTCTTGGTAAAATGAAACCCTAAGAAAATGTTTTTCTTTGACCTCAAAAGAGAGTAACTGTTAAAATGTCCTTGATTTACTTCCTAAGAGAGCATCGACAAACTAAAAAAAATGCAGGTTTGTAATATTTTTTCAGTGAATAAGAACTTCTTTATCACCAAACGATAGATTATATCCGTAATGGGCAACTGTTACTTCACCAAGAAATTTTCAGTTGTCCACTTTGATCCTATTGACTGTGAGTCACGTCTCCTATTTTCTTTACAAGGGCTAAGGCCTTAAGCAAAATGAGCGAATTAAAGATAAACTAACCTTTACATTCAAGGTCATTTTCGTCGAACTTGTGTCCCTGCTTACAGGTGCAGTTGTAAGAACCCACTGTATTAACACACACAGCTGTACCTCCACATCTGTTCCGGCTCGGATCTTCGCATTCGTTAGCATCTGAAAGTAGTTAGTAATGGATTGTATGATACGTCGATCATTGCTTTGTACATTGAAGATGAAAAAAAAAG
The DNA here is from genome assembly GCF_964205215.1 of Stylophora pistillata. Lineage (NCBI taxonomy): Eukaryota > Metazoa > Cnidaria > Anthozoa > Scleractinia > Pocilloporidae > Stylophora > Stylophora pistillata. The sequence goes on from NC_142526.1 coordinate 13,257,529, forward strand.
ATAAAGTTGAGGGAGGCTTGCGGCAGAATGAGGGGGAGCTGGGGTAGGTAAACAAAAGAGATAACGAGAGCAAGTGGGATGCGAAGTTTAATATTAGCTGTAAGTTATGTTTTAATATCAGCTGTAAATTATTGGGTTTGTCAGTCATCAACTCTCTGAGAAAGACATGCTGTACAATAGGTTTGAGCTGATGTGAGATGCCTTTATACACATTTTATGGTTTTCTTTTTTTTTAAGGGAACCTGAGGAAGCGTTCCTCTTTGACCTCAAAAGAGATTGGAGGTTAAAAAGGTGTGTACTTTCTTCCTTACATGGTATCAAACAAACTAAGAAATGTAGCTTTGTTACACCTTGACAGTGAAGAAGAATCACGATGTATTATATCCATGGGAGCTCTTACCTTTGTTACACCCAAAAGACTTATATCAGAAGTTACCTTCACATTTGTTAGATCCAATCATTCTGAATCCATCAGGGCACACACATGCAGGGGATTTCTTCCCATCCACACATTTCAAGTCGCTTGGACAAATATTAGGTTTTTTACATTCATCAATAGCTTGGAAAAAAATTAAAGATATTTTCAATGAATATCAAAATGAATACCTCAGAAAAAAAGGAATTCATTCTTAAAAGCGTGTGTGCTGAATTGGTAACTGGTGAAAGTTGTAACCTTTCGTAAGAGCTAATAAATTCGTGTGCTTAAAACCCAATTGCTACCTGATGCTGAATCTTTTTCGGTAATGATGATTATACCAGGCATACTAACCACCGTTATCTTTCGATTTGGCGCCCAGGGCGCTTCCTTACTTTAGTTACTTGAAGGGAGAGTGCTTATTCGATACAGGGCGTTTATTGGGGACAGGGCGCTTATTCTTTCATGAGAATAAGCAGATACAAGGCCTTGATGTTTATTTAAAAAAGGATCAAGAGAACTGGAAAATGGACTTGACGTCCCTGGATCTTTCCTAGTTACAAACAAAATCCAAGCAATTGCCACGGAATTTTACGACGAGATCGACATTTAAGACGTTTGAAGGACCTGTGCACTCACAGTACATAAGAGTTAAGAGACCTCAGTCTCTCAACTATTAAGGGGCACCTGTTTTGGTAATTAGGCTTAAATGAGCAATGAAACAAAGATGAACCACGGTTGATCTCAGTGAACTTGTACTGTGACAGCGCTATCATTGCGCTTATTTGATTAAAGACCCTTATTGGAGTCAGGGTGTTTACTCAGTAAGGGCCCTTATTTGAGAGGGGGCGCAAATTAGAAGGAGGGACCTAAATCTAATCTTTACGGTATCTAAATGACAGGGTTGGCCTTAGAGTCTCATTGGCCTTTGTCAAGTGTCCTTTTCAATAGTCATAGCCTTGCGCAGGTATGAAACTAATTTTTAGGTACTGTGCAATGACTCATATACTGAGATAAATTTAGTGGGCATTTCAATATGTATTTCAGAAGAAAGGATGCAATATTGTTACCTAGCAAGGGACCATTGTAGATTTCTACCTCTCGGAATCGAAGTTCCTGCCCTTCATTCTGAAGGGCAAGGGTAACAAACCGTGCTAGGATATTTTTTTGAAGAATTATAGTCTGAACAGGTTCTTTAGTTGGAGAATCCAGACTAGCTACTTTACGTCCTTTTCCGAAAGCATCTTCACCAGCATCTGTTAATGATAAAACATCAGTTAATATCCGCTTCAAACTGAAGAATTTCTCGGTAAAGTTAACATTCTTGCCGTAAAGCTAATGTATTTCACATGGAATCATTTCCGAAAAAAGACAATAGCGGGTCACATATATACCTATGATGCCAACTGAAGCTATCAAGATCATTCACATACAAGAGAAATCCGTGTTTACTCACCAATAAGAATTTTTAGACCTTTGAGGTGTTGCGGTTTGGAGCCTGAGACTGTCACAATACGCACCAGATGGATTTTGCATAATGCTATCAAATCAACCGACCACCATTTTATTTCCTTTGAGCTTGGTTTCCCTCCAGTGGAGAAGGGTTTGTCTGAAATGGGTAAGCAACAATGGCCATTCACAAAGTTGGACAAAAAGGTCTTTAAACTATAGCTTTGCAACAGTCAAAGGAAATTGGCCGAAAAGATGAACTGAAATGTCTTTCATGCCATATTAGTGTAGAATACACCTATCATAAGATCTATATAACTCTCTACGTATATTTTTTACCGTCTTTTTTTTTTTTATTTTGCTGCACCTACCAAGTTTTTGATCGCAGCCTATGTGTGATTCCTTTTCATTTGTCGAGGACTTTGTGGGACGCTTTCCTGCCAGGTTTACTAAAAGAAATGACATATCAAGAGTAAGCAATAAACTCATTAAACATCAAAGCTCTGTCTAGAGTTTTGTCTGAGAAGGTCGATGAACATTAAACTAAGAAACTACGTTCTTACTTATCTTCGTTTGGAAAACCTCCACTTCACAGATCTGTATATACTCTGAAACTTCGCCTGTCCACGTGATCCGCAATTCACTTCCAATAATAGGCTGACGGCATTCAAAGTAGTTTCCTCTTCTTGCTCCATATGCTCTGATTGTAAGACATTCCTTTTCATCTAACAAAATTAACAGATTTTATAAACATTTTAAGTTATAAGCCATTTTCAGCAAATTTGTCTGGTTTTCCCAATTTATGGGGAATAAAGTCTTGGAAGATCGCCCAAAAGGATAACATTGACCCATAACTTTTACACCACTAATGTCGATATCGTTGGTGTTGTTTTTGTTTTTTCCTGAGTAATCAAATATTGAGGATGATCTTAACTTATCTTAAATGTATTCTTGGCTAATAGTAATATATAATGTAGTTTTATGGTTACCATACGTATTTAATTTTGTAGGAATCATAAATTTAAGAAAAGAGGCACACGAAAAAAAAGGAAAGTAATATAAAGGAAATAATTAAATAAGAGACTTACCTATTTTAATTTTCACATTTTGATATTGAAATTTGGCGTGTAATAATATGAAAACAAGCTCCACTCGAACATTTTTCCCCAGGGTCACCTTCCAGAACCAGTGAGCGATTTCCATTCTTGCTTTAAAACATGTGCCTGCATCCCCGTCGATAACCAAACGATTCGCATCATTTTCGTTGAATAGGATATAAGACGAATGTTTCCTTCCGATAATGTTTCCTGTTCATCGAGAGTAAAACAATCAAAACACCAATCACAGACCTCAGGGAGGCTCTATATTTAGCAAATAGTTTTAAAACCAGAAATAACTGTGAATTATGCAGTTAGATCCTATGGAAGAGGTCTACCTAAAATGAACTCTTTTCAGGGATACTCACTGACACCTGAACATCCTGAGCGTAAGTTATCACTCGAGTCTGGCAATGAGTTGCTTTTTAGTAAAATGTTTAAGCCTTTCTAGTGAAAAATAATTTTTCAATTTTCATGGATATTATTGGCTGTTAGGACTCAAGTAGCTTCGAGTAACTCAGTTGTGATTGATTTAATTTGATCTGTCAGTAAAGTTAGGTTGTTCTGTATTATGTACTTAGTTGTTGATGTCTGTTGAGAATTACGTTCATTCATTGCTGATTAAGTTTCCGAAGTCTGTTGTTGAAAGTAATTCGTGCTGCCCTTCAGTTAATAGCTAAAAGAATCACTTCCGAGATGTTGTCAAAATAAATCAAAGGCTCTGTGAGCCAACTCGTGAATTGGATAAGCGAATGTAATTTGGGTGGTCAATAGAAATGGGGGTTTGATTTCCATACTAGGGTATGAATCGTTAGACTGGTAAATGAGCATTATGAGGAATATGATGTGAAACTAAATTAGGCCTCAAAGACAGAAAATATGGCCTGGTTACGATTTAGTGCAAGAAAATCACTGTTCTAGATTTTACTGTAAAGGTTTGTGGAATGAAAGTTCAAAAGGGTGCTGTTTTGTTTATCATAAACTATTGTTCCAATATTGAGCTCAGTATTTACTTGCGATGCAAGCATAGGGATAAAGGCTGATAGTTTCGAAAGAAACTGTTTGGGGCTGCGTCGGTGGGAGTAACGAAATAATCTGGATATATCAACAAAGTTGAAATGGTAAATTGGCCACCGTAACGATTACAAAAGCTGACGTTTCGAGCGTTAGCCCTTCGTCATAGGGATAGGCATGTAAAAGCTTATGCGCTGGATGGAACGCACGGACATAAGGATAAGCATATATGTATATGATTAACAAAACGTTGCCTTCTTTTTATGATTATACTGTCTAGTTAAGACTTGGTTGGGATAAGCGTAAGGATTAACATAAGAAAAAGACTTTCAGGCAATCAGCAAGCACTATACTGTTTATACCAACCATGTCCCTATTTAACATAACATCGACTGAGCGCTTGCGCTCATGTTTATGTTGCAGCTGTGCCCATGCACCTGCGCATTAGCTTGTTGTTATGTTCATGCCTATGCTTGTGATGCAACTGAGTACCGCACTTGAAGCCTGTCTCGCACTTCTGAGATAATTATTAGCACGAGGATGAAAACAAGTACAAGGATGTTCACACCACTCTAAAGTTTATATTTTTCGGAATTCTTATTGTAAGTCAGTAGATACTGAAAACAAGGATTTTTTCCTCATTTTGAGAGTCAATTCCTTGAAATGTAAGGATCAAGATTTCTGCTTTTGAGAATTTTATACTCTCCAACGAAAGTTCCTCAGTTTCAGAATACCACCATTAAAAACAAGATTTACATTCCTTGTTTTAAGAATTATGACTTTGAATTCTCATTTTAAGGGTATTTCCACTATTGAATAAATATCTCAAATCCTTGCTTTTAGCAAGTATTCATTCTATGTAGAAAGGTTCTTCTTCCAACTAGATTTATGATGAATGCTTGCCAAAATTTCAGAAATATCTGTGGAATTGTGCTTGTCAAATTCCCAAGGAAATATAACGATAAATATAATTTGAAAAACTTTTTTACATTAATTTTTCTTTTAACACACTCAATATCTGATTCATGAAACAAGACCACAGTTTTGAGTGTTCCTATTTTACCCTAAATATAAAGCATTAGGAATATCCTTGTTGCATGTAATTCACAAAAATTTGTAATTTCAAATGACAATCAAAGTGGTTGTCAAAATAAATCATAACTTCCAGAATAATAAGCATGGAATGTAAACTGCTACCATTTGTATTTTTTACTTACAATCAAGTGATTATTATACGAAAAATTACTGAACCAGGGTAAAGAATCTCAAACTAAATATAAACCACTAGTTGACAGAATTATAGTCATACACCAGCAAGGGTAATCATCCTTGTAAAGGGATTGTTGTTGTCACTGTAAACTTATTATTGTTTTAATCTTCAATATGATTCAAAAGAAAAGTTGCTGTATCAATTTCTTGAAGAACATGTCCTTAGTGTAAAGCCTCTATGACGAACATTTAGCTACGGGCAAATCTGTAACAAGATTTTTGACAAAGAGAAAGAGTAATCTTCAGTATGATTCAAAGGAAAGGCTACTATACCTATTCCTTGAGGAATTTGTGCTTGTCATGAAGCCGCTATATACTGTTTATTTTAGTATTGGTAAATCTGCATGAAGATTTTTATTGAATTGTTAAAATTTCAGCATATTAAGTTAACATGTAGCTGTGCCATTTCTTGAATATTGGTGTTAGGTATAAAGCCATGTCACTTTGCTGTACATTTGATCTACATCAGATGAAGTGAGGTGTAACTTAAGTCTTGCTTCAAAATAAAACTTGCTGCTGTGCAGGTATCTTAAGTTCAAAATAATGTAAAACATTTTAAAGAAAGCACAATTTGGGTTGATTATGTCAGATTAAAAGTTGTTGTCGAGTTTGTAGTATGGCCTGGCTAACCTGCGTTACATGCACAAAATATTGATAGAAAGAACCATTTCCTGGAGTTAAGATCCTTGTCTCAAGGACATAGGGATGATGTATTATTTAACAATCTTTGAGGAGTAAGTGCTCTCTTTTGAGATCTTTACTTACTCATTTTGAAAAAAATAGGTCTAACTATGAGAAACTTCAGTCACCTCAAAGTAAGGACTCTGCTATCAGTTTTAGGCATTATTATCCAACTACACCTAGACGAGTACAAATAACGCCATAGGCGAGTACAAATATCACGCGGTATTTGTACTCGTCTATTGTAGTACCGGTTAAACAGGTTTTCTCGCATCGCGCGAGCGAAGAATTGGATTGTAGTTACGAAAAAAAAAAAAAAAAAATGGCAGACAATTTGAATCATATTTCCGACGACGAAGAGTCAGAATGGCTGGCAAATATAGATCCAAGTTCATTAGATGAATCGAACGAAGAAAAACAGCTTGACGACCAGAAAATTTCTTCATTTAATGAAGAAAATAGAAACAGCAGCACAACAACACGCCAATTCCGTTCCGCTTCGCATACTTCTGTCACGCACTCCCCGTCAATAAACATCCGCGAAATTCGCCCGCACTGAAACAACAGTTTGGCTTGTTGGATAATAAATAACTTATTAGACGCTTTGTTGTGTAGTATCGCTGAGTATTTTTACTCGTTATTTGTATTTTGACTCGCCCTACGGGCTCGTAAAAATACGGCACAACTCGTAAAAATACTCAGCGATACTACACAACAAAACGTCTAATAAGATATATGTATTTGTCACTCACTGTCAGTGCATATTCCTTGTTTTGAGAACTGATAATTACGCTCATTTTGAGTGATATCAATCCTCATCCTTAGAACTTCCTGTTCCTCACTCCAGGACACATTATAAAGAAAAAAATCCTTAATTCAAGGTATCTGGAAACATACAAACTTAACAGTGCACTGATAACATACGCATACACAGAGTTACACCATTGAAGAAACAGCATATCGATTGATTGAACTTATGCTTGAGCTTCTTTCAATGCAGTTCCCACTTGTGAACCACTTTCCAACGTCAATACAGCTCCAGGAATACCAAACAGCCTCAAACAAGTCACTTTACGAGCAGTTGGCCGTGGGCGACACTTCAATATCGGACTATCGGCGAGCCGCGACTCGAGTCGTTTGAGCCCGCGGTTGAAATTACGAAAAGATCAGCGTTTTAAATGTAAAATTTATAATGAAATAAAGTTTCCAACAAAGCAGTTATGGAGTTTCGGTGGCCTTACGGTAAAAAGCAGGCGATTGATGTCAATCCCACGGTAGCGACGTAGGTGGTACAAATCCGCCGTCTTCAAGTAAATTTTGCGCTTTGCTTAACTTCCTTTCTTTGTTTTCTTATTTTCTTTTTCGGACACAATAATCATTTTCCTGGATATATACATTTAAAAATAGAAATATTGACGCCATAAATGAAATATACGCTGCAAGAGATAAAAGCGTATTCCGAGATTGGGCAAACTTTAATTAATTCACAAATGAAAAACGTATACTTTTTTACTCTTTCAAGAATATCATTGGCTTCTTTTTCACCCCAACACTATTCTTAGCAACAAAGGTCGCCATTTCGTTTGTTTATCACTCGCCAAAAACTATCAAATACATTCAAAAGCCTAAAATAAAAAAAAGTTTACAGGAATCGACCAATCGAGCGCGCGCCATTCATCATATCATACCTACTACTCGCTCTTGCGCATGCGCGGAATTCACGAGTTAAAAACTATCTGCTTCACTTTATTGCCACGAACGAGGTTCTTTTAAAATATAAAAATAGTTTAAACTGTGGTTCTTACCATATGTGTAGGCGTACACTTCAACTTCACATAATTGCAGTACTGGGGCTTCAGTAGTAATCTTGACAGAATTTACAAACACATACAGGTCAGAGCTACATTGGTAACTCGTCTCTTGGTCGTCGTTTAGAAATTTCTCGAATGCGCATTTTATGTAATGGTTTCTGTCACCTTAAAAAAAAAGAAGAAAGGAGGAAAACGATCGGATGGAAATGAGTAAAATGATGGAAGTCAAGACTTGTTATTCAGTTATACTTTGAAATGACAGTCAGCTAGGCATGTTCCTATTAAAGATCATCCAAACCTAACATTTCCGTTTGTTGTTTCAAAGGCCTTTTCTTACTGGCATAATTATTGTGTATTGCGCTGGGATGCCCTTTACCAGAGCTCTCACTGTTTTATAAGAATGTTTTGTCATTCAAAAATACCACGATCCCAGGTGTTCTCATACCTGCGAAGACGCCCACATCTTTCATGCGGTTCTTGTTACCTTGACTCTTTGCCGAGTGAATACGAACTAAGGACACTGGTTGGAAATCACCAAGATACAAAATCAGCCAAGGTTTTTTTCCCGTGTGGGACATGAAACAAGTTCCAGGATCGCCATCCACCACAAACTTAGCCAAACCCTTGTCAGTTGAGGACGCAATCGCTTTTTTCAGTAAGGCAAGATTTTGTTTGCTATGCCATATCTCTGGTCGTCCTGATGAGAGGGAAAGCAGAGTTAATTACATGTACTTGGTAATGAAATAAGCACATTTTTTCAATTAGATGTCGAAAGTTATCCATGATTTCTTTTGTTTTGCTCGATTTCGCTCTGTGATTGGTGCAGAAAACTCGCGCCATCGTCACAACCAATCAGAGTTATTAAAAAACAATCCAATCTGTAGACTCGCGTTTACCCGCGTTTCAAGCAGTTTGCCGGTTTTAACTCTGAGTTCACATTGGCTAATGTCGCTCTTCGTTCTGATTGACCTTTGAGATTACTTTAATTCAGGTTTTGCTGCGAAACTCAATTGAAAACTGTTCTATTATTATCGCAGAGAAATCAACTGAATGCTACATTCTAATCAGGCAGCACAGGGCGAAAACCGTAACCTGTGAGCCATGGAGTAAAAAATAAATGTACATTAACTAATCCTTAAAAGCTTTTCCGTTGTGTCTACGGTCCTCCTTCTAAGAGGAACTCAAACTGCCACCTTGAAAGTCCGGGCAATATTCAGCGTGCCCGAGAGCACTGCTCTCTGCATCTTTCGCAGTACGTCTGTGCTTCTGCCTCCCACCAGCTCGCGCATCATGACATCCAGCTCCCGTGACCACCCCCCGAGGGCATCCATAATGATGTTATATTGCTTCACCTCGTAGCCTGGGAACTGCTGCCTTAGTTCCCAGCGAACGGGTCCGTACTTCAGTGTCTTCTCTTCATCCTTTCTTGTCCGATTGTTGACTCACGGGCAGCTCATTTCCAGCGTCACAACTCTCTTGCACATATGATTTACAATGCGTGCATCTACCCTATTGCATCTGACCTCTTGTTGACCAGCATATATAGGGACGTCCCAATAAGCTTTAACATTTTCTGACTCATACACGGGCTTCGGCTTGTCGGGTGAGTACCAGGGTGGTATCTCGTCTATAAACCCCTCATCATACAACAGTTCGTAAAACAGTATCTTCAGTGCTGCGTCGTGTCTAGAGAGATATTTGCTCTGGGCCAGCGTACTGCATCCTGACAAGATATGAGCCACACTCTCTGGAGTCTTGCCGCATAATCTGCACCTCACCTCGCCTTCCCCGCTTGTGCGGGTCTTCTGACTCGTGTATACTCGCGTTGGCAGTAGCTGCTCGTATAGCTCGACGAGTCCAGCAATTGTGTGTGATGGGCAGTTCTTCCACTCTGTGAGCCACCAGAAACACCCATCGGCACTCAAACTCTCATCCTCCAGACTAGTAGTCACTAGACGCCCTTGCCATCGTTGGTTTCTGATCTCATCCTCTAACTTCTCAATTTGGCACCTCCGCACCTCTTTCTTGATCCCTTGCGCGTATTCCAAATTCAACTCCAGCCCCAACTCCTCCGCGCACTTAGCCGCTTCTTTAAAAGTTATTATTATTATTATTGTTATTATTATTATTATCATTCATGCTCGTGGTTTCTGGGAATACAATCGACCTGCATTTTTTCGATATTCGAGTTTGTCACCCAAACGCTGAATCGTACAGAAATCTGAAACCGCAGCAGATTTACCGCAGGCATGAGAATGAGAAGAAACGTTCGTACTCAAGACGTGCTCTAGACATCGAACATGGTTCATTTACGCCTCTTGTGTTTACTTCGACTGGTGGAATGGGCCAATAATATGTTTGAGATATCACAGTCGCCTTGCAGAACTCATTGCAGACAAGAAAGAACACTATTCAAAGACAATTTCCTGGATCAGGGCAAAAACTTCGTTTGCATTATTAAGATCCGCCCTAATCTGCCTAAGAGGATCCAGAACAATTAGAAGGCCCAAATTAGATTTTACTAATGTAGACCTAGATATTCAAAGTTCAGAGGCTGCCATTTGTTAGTTAGTTTCTTTTTTTTTTAAAAAATAATTTGTTGGTCGACATTTTCATGTAGTTTTCGATTAAGGATTTTACCTTAATTTGTTTGTAAATATTTTTGATGATTAGAGTGAATTATCGTTATCATAGTGTGTATCGTCTAGTTTTTCTTACATTTTTATTAGACATTTTAACACATTTTTTTCGATTTTCAAGTATTTTATCATAATTTTTGTTATAATTTTTTGTGATTATGGTGAATAAAGGATTATTTAAACAAAATTATTATTATTATTATTATTATTATCATTATTATTATCATTGTTCTTGTTGAGATGATGGTGATACTGATTATTGTTATTAGCTATTCTCTTCTTTTATTTACCGTTAATGCATTTCTCTCCAGGTGCTACATAGTTAGCAATAGGGAGTACTGTAGATGATGATGACACAAAACCAGGATTGCACTTGCAGTAGTAAGAGCCAGGAGGAAGCAGTGGACTTATGAATTTCGTGTCACACTTTGATCCATATGAGTCGCCACATTTGTTTTGCAATTGGCAAATGTCACCTGTGAAGAATAAATGACTTTAATATCTGACTGACTCGCTTGCCTGCCAATACTGAGTTCCATGATATGGAAGAACAGCAATGAAAATAGATTATGGTCAACAATCAACAAGCTGACCTTGTATTTGTAACAAAATTTAGATCAAGGCAGTGGATATATAGCAAAATATTCAGGGAAAAAATATCGAGCAGTTGCAAAGTTCTTCCGTCAGAAGGAAAATTAAGTCACCCATAGAAGGTGAAACAAGAGTACGCTCACTCAGGCCAGGTTCGACTGTGTTACGCATGCGCATGCACTTCGGAATCACATAATCAATGCACCTGGGTCAGGCTGTTTAACATATTGACAACTTATATCTACGTATAGTTACCTTTGACGCGCACATCACTTCTGCTACAGCGAAAAGTATGTCTTCTCTTCTTGTTTAACCAAGCTATTGAAACGTTACGCATGAGAGGATTTGGAACACAGTTAGCCATGCTATCTGAGTTGATTGAATTGGGACGGTAGATCTAGCAATATTAATGAAAACTCCTCCCAAAGCAATCACCCAATGTCGAGTGTTCCTAGAGCAGCCCCCGTCCTCCCCCGAATAACGCCACCAAATAGACAGCAGGTTTTCAATGGCCGGGAAGGGATAACAGCGCGATTATTCGTCAAGGTGTCACTATAAGTACCGAGTATCTGAAAATAAAGCCTTTGTCGGCACTCTTTTAATGCTTCAAACTAACAAACGCAACGTTACATGTTAGTACGGCTCGTACTCGGAAACATCCTTTAGGGTGATATTTACCCCTGAAGAACAAAATTTTTTATCTCATCATCGGCATCAGCAACCAATAAGGAAGATGCAATTATTTGCTTACTTGTGTACAGAGCTTTGATGGTGACCACACCACTGTCTTGAACCATCATGACAGCTCCATTGACGTACTTTTGTTCAAGTTCGCCTTGACGTGATCCACATTTATCCTTACTGCTGTCTTCATTCCGCTGTACAGGAATCAGTACTGCAGTGTTAACAGTGAGGCTATCTGTTTTAGGTGGAAGATCGATTACAAGGTCTTTCCTTTTAACTCTTAATTTGCGATGCGGCAAAACGATCTGAGCGTAGTCGCCTGGCGAAAGATCTTCAAAGTCATATTTCCCTTTTTTCAGCATCCCCTTGTCTTGCGAATCGGTACCAGCAAGGTACTTTATGTTCGTGTCCGTCGCATCAGCTGGAGATCAGTAACAGTAAAAGACTCTTGTAGATGTAAATTGATAAGAGAACATCAATGCATTCAACTGCAACTGCAAAACTTTGGTAGAACTTACCATTCAGAAAGACCTGTACGTCGCATAGTTTGATGTACCCTTTTGCTACAATATAAACATATCTTCCTAGCATTGGCTCAGCACAGCTAAACAAGGTGGGCGCTCTCCGAATAAGAACACTTTTGAGACACAATGGATTAGATGTAAAATCATTGTCCCTGTTGCCTTAAGGAAAAAGAAACATAAAATTAGGAAGCTCCTAAAACTCCCAAGCGAGGGCTGATACTATCAGACGAAACAATTTTTTAACTATTTTAGTAAGTTTATGCAGCGCTGCTCACTAATTTATCATTTTTAGAAGTAAACAATTTTTTAAAAAGAAAATGTGGTATGAAAACCCTCTTGAATTTTACCCAAGAACAGATCGGAGACATCTTTTTACACTTGGAAAGATTCTTACCCATTGACATGAATGAAATTAATTTCATGATTACAAAATCCGCAATAAAAAAAAATTGGAGATTGACTTGAAAAGAAGCCTAATTGACGGCACCTTTCATTCGCTGGAACGCATACAATATATAAAGTACCTACGCGTCACGATTGACGAAAATGTAATTAAGAAATATCACAGCTCATTTGTCTGCTCTCGTATATCTCGTAATACTAGAATAAATTCCTTGTAACGTAATCTATCCTATATCCGTGTTCTTGTAATGACACATCAACCTGGTGCAGAACACATATTAGGCAAACTTAAGTGAAACAAAATCATGTTGCGAGATTAATTTTCTTTTCTTATAACATCTCTTGAAGAAACAGAGAGTGCCAAATTCTTGATGACTTTACTGGGCCCCCTAACAGTAGATAAAATTAATTGACTTCAAAATGTCAAACTCATTAATTATTCATATGGTGATTATCCAACCAAGAGACGACAATTTCGTCACGTGCATGTGGTTTGAAACCTCGGCGAAACACGAATAACGCGCTATACAAAATATCAAACCCTTGAGTTTGATAAAGCATCAAACACTAGCGAACTCATTTCTTAATTTGAAGAACAAAAACAAACTAGCCGACAACTTGTGGAAAATTCGTGAACATTTCCATTTTCTTTTATTCCTTAGGCACGATTGAAAAGCTAGTTAAAAAACTCGTGCACTGGGTTTCATCAGGGTTTCCAAACACTCGAAAACAATAAAAGCACTCGGCCTGCATAATGACGATGAAACCCTCGCACGCGGTTTTGAAATAATACTTCTAAAATTCTTGCATTCATGGTATGAAGGCCTTCTTCCCATAATATTTGACGACACATTTCGATATTCTAGTAACATTGATGGTTAAAACCCAAGATATAAGCTAAACAGAATCTCTACAACTCTTAACCGCTAACTAATCTAGATAAACAATCAAATTTTCTTTAATGGCAATCGATATTTTGAATGACCCACCACCCTCTTAAAATGTTTTTAAAGTGTAATTGCAGTAATATTTCTAAAGCAAGTCAAACTTAATCTACTGTCAGAACAAGAAATAAAGCAACTTTCCTCTTCAATTAGTTTAATTAACAAAGGCTGATAGTTTCGAAAGAAACTGTTTGGGGCTGCGTCGGTGGGAGTAACGAAATAATTTGGATATATCAACAAAGTTGAAATGGTAAATTGGCCACCGTAATGATTACAAAAGCTGACGTTTCGAGCGTTAGCCCTTCGTCGGAGCGTTAGCCCTTCGCTCCGACGAAGGGCTAACGCTCGAAACGTCAGCTTTTGTAATCATTACGGTGGCCAATTTACCATTTCAACTTCGTTGATATATCCAAATTATTTAGTTTAATTAACGTTTCCTTCGTTGTTAATTTTATCGTAGACTTACCTGCTGCCATCTAGAGCTTAGAATTACTAGGAGTTAACAAGTAAATGCTTGGTCAATTTAGCTTCCTCGTTGACATTTTAACACTACAATTTTTGCATCAATAATATAAAATCAAAGAATTATTATAAATTCAATGTAATCGTGTTCAGTGAATAAAACGCTTTTAGTGTTTTTGTGTTCGTCTTACCTATTCTAATGTCAATGTTTGATAATGCTTCCTTGCTCATAATGCGAACTTTTTCCACCCATAGCTGTTTTCCTAAATCAATCTGCAACCACGGGGCTTTGATTTTTTTAGAATTTTCAAAGCAGGTTTCTTTCTCGAATGCATCATCCACCGCGTGAATAGGTTTGCCCTGGGATTGTCCAATTCTAATGTTGGTTTTTACTGGTCTTTGGTAAGCTACGTTTATCTTTGGTCCTGCAAATGAGCAAGAGTAGAGCACGTGTGTTGTGGTCTATTTTTGTGCAGTGTCTATCCAGGTTGAGTTGGGGGGAGGGGTGGTGCCTCGCATGGACCTTGTGTTCCGTTCGTACTAATCCTTCCGGGCCTAGTCACACCCGGTAAAGTCGTTAAAACAAAACAAAACAAAGCAAGTATGGGAAGTGTTTATAGAATTCTCTTTTGCAAAACTCACAATAAGAATTTCGTTAGCCTTTCATGCACTCAGGATGAAGGCAGCACAATTCACTGTTACCACAAAGTCACTTAATCACGTACACTAAGGTATTTTTTGGGTAACATAAGACGTTATCAAGCCACAACTATTTCTTAAAATTCAAAGAAGGAGATAGAAACGACTTATGACTATACCATAAAAGATACCTATCCTCCCCGCCCCATCTCCTCGCTGGTGATTTGATTTTGTTCAGATTCAGTCCACCAGATTTATAGGTAGAAACCAATCAATCAAACACGGCAGGACCTGTTTATGAAAATTTTTCTGACTGTGTTCATCATCTTACCTTTAGAACCTGCTGTTAGTGAAAATTGTAGCAACACGAGACATAAAATGCCAATGGCGGTTGCTTTCTTCATTGCAGCACGATCTGCGTTCGGAACCCGCCACATCTCCCCAGTACAAACTAAATCGGGCAATTGATTTTGCTGAACTCTTACAAATGTCTGTTTTTCTAAGACCAAAAATGCTGATTATGACGTCGACAAGCAATTTATTGCGCTAATTAGCAAAGTGCGCGCGCGGTCCGCATAGCACCGAGGGCGCCTATTCCCATCATACTAAATAAGAGTTGGAGAGAAAAAAAGTTGGCTTTTGAAGGTTTGTAAACGGTTTGACTGTTTATAACGTGTTTTGATTTCAATAGTGCCACACACGAGTTTGGGACACTTGGATGGCGTCATGTACAAGTTTAAGACACAGTTGTAATTAGGGCCAAGAAAATAACCCCTGAATATTGAAACATTAGAATTTGATGAAAACCCAATGAGCCTATAAATGAAATATTGTTGTTTCTAAATTAATGTCACAGCTCTGTTATGGGCTGACGAAATACCCTCTGAATATTGAAGCAATAATTTTTGTTAATGAGCAAGCTATGAGGAGTGAACTGCAAAAGTTCGATAATGACTTTCTATTGTTTCAATATTCACGCCTGTACTTTTATTTAATTAGTATGTCTGTTTTATCATACTTAGTAGAGGGCAAAACAAGGCCAAATACTTACAAATTTCAATGTCTTCTGGCTTGAAATGCTTTTCACATGTAAATACTTTATCATTATCAATTTGGTTTTGAAAATCTTTATCAATGACTCGATATTTCGTCAGCTCGTTTAGCCAAGCTTCGCGCCATTTTCGAAAGTCATCGTTGAGAGGAGCGGGTAGTTTCCAGATGCCGATTCCTTTGGTTCTACGGCACGAACCACATCCAAAGACAGAACAATTGTCTCCAGGCATTGTAGAGAGATCAACTAGCGAGAATCGAACTTATATATAGCGTAGTTTGCGTCTAAAAACAAATTTTTAATCGAGGAACATGACGCAGCCTAAATCTCGTCACTCCATGTTTTGTTTCGAGTGTGCACGGTCGTGTGACGTCATTGCTCATAAATCTGAACAAAGAGTTACTTCTTTGAAGTTCGCCGCGCTTCCTAACCAGCTGTGGTTTTATTTGCCACAAACATTAACAATAGATAAAAAATTACCTGCATTCGGCGCGAAAATATGCACGGATATTAGTACGCGGACGTTATACTTGTTCAAGAGTCGAAAAGTTTTACAAGGGTGAAGCTCTGTATGTCGGCTGATGATTTCCACGGCTGAGATACTGTCCGTAAAATGTCTGTCCGCAGCGATGCTTTGTGAGTAAATGTAGAATTTTGTGCACAATCTGTCAGCAAAAGACATTATCAGCTGACATACTAGCAAACCAGAAAGGGGTTTATCTATTTAATAAGCCTGCTATTAATTTTTGCATCATGCGTCGACGGTAAAATGAGTTTGTTGGCTTTTTCTACTTTCAGGGGCACTATTTCAGATAATCTGAAATCAGATAATCCCATAGTCTAATCAGATAATCACAGCTTTAATGTCACTATTACTTGATCCTTGAAAACAAGTTCCTTTTTCTTTCATGTATAGTTATGAAGACGAGAAAGTTTTTATACTTTGTAAAACAAAATTAAAGCTGGGTTTTTCCGCTGGCTTTGTTTCTTTTTGACGGAAAGAATCGGAGGAAAAATATCGACATAGACAGGGGTGAGTAAGCAATAGCCTCCATTTGGTGCGAAAATATGCGAGAAACGTAATGACGAGAAACGATTCGGTGGGCTTCGGCGTGCCAGGAAGCGGACTTTTCTGAATGGTAGACTATGGATCTACACGCAATGAATGGAAATCGAATATCAGATATCGAATAAATAGCATTTACGGTAATAACGTTGGGAGTATAACATTTAACGCTTCAAGAGTTACAAATGCATTGGCAAAAGAAGCCAAAAAGTACCCATCAGTTTTGAAACAGTAAAATTTCGTTTTCCGTTCTTGGGTTTACGACTCTACGCTTCGGTTCCGTGCTCAATAGCAAAATTCTATTGATTAAAAACTAGCGAGGGATTTTCTCGGCCCAAAAAGAGCTGGACTTCTAGGTGTGTACATAATGAGCAACTTAGCACTTTTTTTTATCCTAACTTGTTTTTTGACTGTCTCAGAAATACACCATTGGGTCGTGACAAAGTAAGGTAAAAATATTGAAACTGTAGAAATTTGTTAAACGAATTACAGGTGTTTACGAGCTTATCCTCAATTGATGGCTCACCAACAAAATTTCATTGTATCAATATTCAGAAAGGACCCTCTCGGCCCACAAAGGTGTTGTGACTTTGAAACAACAGTAGACGCATGAATTTTGAAACAATAGAAGTACGTTGAAAATCTTTTGGGGTCCACAACCTGGTCGTCATTCCTTACTCATTTGCAAAAATTTATTCAAACCAAAATAGAGCTGTGACTATGAAAGCTACACACCCTAGAAAGCTAATCTCTCTCTTTCTGTAGCGCTATGAATTGTCTCCGGTAATCCTGTGAAACACATGCACAAATATTGAAACGATAAAAGTTCGTCAACGAGTTTCTGGGGTCAAAGACTAACCCTACTGATCTTGCTCATGAACAAAATAGTTTTATTTTAATATGCAGGGTAATTTTTTCGGCCCTCAGGAGAGATCTGTGCTTGTTTATAAAGCTATCAAACTGAAACGAACAAATGTGGAGTATTATCTCACCATGAGGCATAGATGAAACATAGTAAGTTATAAACAGTAAAACTCTGAACAAACTTTCAAAAGCTAAATTTCGTTCTCCCTAACCCTTATTTAATATGTTAGGAAGAGGCTCCGTTGGTGCTTTGTGGATCGCACGCGTACTTCAGTAATGAACAAAGCACATTGCTTGTCGACGCCTTAATTAGAATTTTTGGTCTTAGGAAAACAGATTTCAGTAGAGTTCTTAAGTCCTTACGTCATGTCTCTAGGCAACCAAACAACTTGGGTCTAAACAAAACGGCCAGGAGCCAACATGGCGGCGCTGTCGATATCATCGTTGGCTTCTTTTTTCGCAGATGAGCAAAAATCTTTAACCAGAGGTGAAAATCACTATCAATCTAATCATATTGAAAGCCTTTTCTATAACGACGGCGGGATTCGGGGAGAGGTTCATGCCAGCATGAAGAAACTAGTCTACAAAGTGACGGTGAGTAATCGACACGCTCTGCCATATGTTGTAGAACGTTTGATTCATTCTTCTTAAACGTGTTCTTGTGCACGATTCATGTGTCCATTATTAACTTTGTCGTCTAAATAACGTTTCCAGTGGACAATTATTTCATAGAAAGCCGTAATCGTGATATCAAAGTCTAAATACATCCGATGTTTCGTCACTCTTACTTAACCCACTCGCAGATGCCTTTAAGTTCGTAAATTAACATCTGGTTTTACCACTTCTTTAGATTTATTTAGATGAAGAAAAGAACATCAAGTCAACGGACTGTCAGTGCCCGAAAGGAAAGTTTAAGTGTAGTCATGCTGCTGGTTTGTTTATTCATGGCCTTTATACCCTTAGTCGAACTGATGTTGAATGCCAGTGGAGAAAGCGTAAGGCCACAAACTTGCTGCTGCCATCGGTGCAAGAAATGTTCCCGCCAGCAAAACCCGGATATAGGGCACTTTTGAGAGACCCGACTTGCGAAGAACGCAGCGACCTTTTTCAGAAGTTGAAGAATTATGGTAAATTTACCGGTTTATACTGGCTCATGAGCCCTGAACCTGAAAACCAGTCTGGTTCATTGCCAGTTGCTACTGTGGATGACGTGATCTTCCAAGAGGAACTTTTGCAACTGCAAGGCGCTGGAGTACAACGGCAGTATTTCCTGGAGAAGGTCAAAGTCGACTGGAAGACAATTGAAGATGTAAGTCGCCTCACTTCTGGACAAAGGGACAATCCCTCTTGGCAAATGATCAGGAAGGGTCGATTGACAGAGAGCAATTTTGGGTCAGTTCTAAATGCTAAGCGTGTTACCCCTTCCTTGATTAAGCGTCTTCTTAGCGAAAACGACCATTCCAGAGTAAAAGCTGTCCAGTGGGGGGTCACTAATGAATCTGAATCCATTAAAGCATTTACAATGAGGACTGGCTTGGCCGTAGTGGAAACAGGGGTGTGGCTGCACGAGTCAGGTGTCCTAGGTGCATCCCCAGATGGATTGGTTGGTGATGATAGTGTACTTGAAGCCAAGTGTCCCTACACCCAGCGAGACCTGACTATTGAGGAGGCTTTGAAGTCAAATAACTTTTGCTTAGAAAAAAAAGGATGGGAAGACTGTTTTGAAATGTGACCATGTTTACTGGCACCAAGTCCAAGGGCACATGTATTTTACTAAGAGAAAGAAATGCTTCTTTATTGTTTGGACCTTGAAAGACTTCATTGTTCTCGAAATCCAGCGGGATGATGGTTGGGAGGTTAGGATCCAAGAACTAAAGGATTTCTATCTAAAACACCTCTTCCCAAAAATTATTGAGGGAGAACTTTAAGCTTTTTCAGGTAAATGATAGAATATTTAATAATGATTAATTGCACTTCAGTTTACAAGCTTATGAATCAGCCTCACCAATTTAGGGCACTTCTGGTGAAATCATAACGCATGCTACCTCGAGCTCTGCATGAAAAACTGTAAAACATATTATGGTATGTAGTGTCTTATATGTGAGACTATAACAAATATGTGCATGTACTTGTCCTATAGTGAGGATATGATCTGAGTATTAGGGAAAAAATCCTTTGTATTGAAGCACTTCTCATTTGGTACTATTACATTGTTAACTTGAACAGAATTAAGTCACTTTCTCTGCTTTCTTAAATGTCAGAATACACTGTGTAAACCTAGTGACAGAGGGTCTGTCCCTTGGATAGATGACTTTTTCCAAGTACACAGAGTTTGAAAGCCAGAACCAGATGATATAAACATAAAGTTTAACCTTCTTACTACAGTCTTTATGACAATAAAAGAACAACAAGTTTTACATCGAACTGAAAATACAAACTGGCTTTTGAAAATATTACTTGGACAGACAATTTCAACATGTATGCCCTTTCAACATGTATGCGACATCTAGCAATTGACTTGGTTAACTTGGCCTCACTTTCAGTGAATTTCCCATGTTGAAGAAATGGTGGAATGTTCACAGACACACCCCTGGGAACAATATCTTGAATAAGAAATCCTTCGTCTGCTAAGATCAGATCACCAGGAACAAAATGTTTTAATAGACCCGACTGTTGAACAATCTCTTTGTCAGAGATGGATCCAGGGTAGAGGTCACTAATATAGGTCAACACCCCATTTGGTGCTACCCCTGTCAAAACTTGGAATGAATTCATTCCACGATAACTTGAATAGGTGAAATTTTGCTGACTCATAAGGCTTGGTGTAGCAACTTCAATGTCAGTACAATCAATGATTATTCTGCAGCTTGAGAACTCTGAAAATGATAATGGCGAACAGAGCTTGTTCTTGTTCCTGGAAGGAATCACTCATGAGGTCATCAAACAACAATCTATGCAAGACATGTACGAAGGTTATGACAATGTTTCAAATTGTTCCAACACTGCATGAAAACAGCTGTGCCAGGTGCATGTTGGTATAGTTTTGCCGTAACTTCATAAGTGTTATGAAGATTTGATCCTCAAAGGTGATTGACTCAACTTTCCAACCACAATAATAAGATATGGAATCCCTGTATTTAGCCGCATAATCCACTACAATAGTGAAGATCTCTTTTGTTGGTAGGCCAGCTTCCATTCTTATTACTTCAGAAGTCATCATCGAGACAGAGTAGTGAGTCTTTTGATACTGTATGGTGTCCTGTTGACTGCTCAGCTCTAGCTTTGCTAAGTGTAATTCTGCCTCAAAAATTATTTGCTCAGTTAGAGGAGTGGTACTTTCATCCTGGGTTTCTGAAGACTCTGCTGGTGTTGTGGCACTAATACTGGCCAAGATATCTTTTACTGCAGGTAACTTAGCCTCTGAATCAGGCTTCTTTTTCTTCTGCACGGGGGGTTCTTGTGAGGGGAATAGTTTATTGGCATTCCTCTCAAAAATAGTAGGGTCATTTGATTTCTTTCCATCTTTAAAATGGCAGCTGCACACTTTCGAGTACTTGCTGGGATCTCTATCAGCTCTCCTGATAAAAGATTGTAATAATCCTTGATATGAGCATAAAATAGCCCCATTTTATTAACCCATTTCTTTTATTAACCCATTTCTTTCTAACGAAAGAGATCGCTCTGCTTCAATATAAAATTATCTAACAAACAACAACAGAGGTCTGTATATTTTGAAAATCCCAGGAGTTGATATCCTTCAGAGTTTCAAGGCATATTTGGCGAGGGAAAAATTTTAGATAACAAGCTTCAACAGCGACAGAATGTTCGCTCGTAAATATGAGAAAGGCTCTATTTGTTAAGTTAAACTTAGCTTATTATAGGTGACACCGATCAGTGAAGTGACAGGCAGCTGGGTCCTCTTTTATTCCACAGTACAAGTAACGGGAGTTTAGGGACGCTTATGCCCCGGCATACAAGGCGAGATAAAGCATCATGATCAGCCCTCACGACAGCCGAAATATATGAAAATCTCTACCTTTACAACTTCGAGCAGTGAGTGATTACTCAGTTTAAAAATTCACTCCCGTACCAGATTAAATTCGATAGAGAGAAGTTATTGATACCTTAGCAAGCGAACCCAACGCCTGTATTCTTCCTTTTTCTTCACTGGATTTGGAAAAAGGAAAAATTGACAACAATGCGATTCCGACTGATGATTACAATCGGGAGCGAAGCAATGTATAACCTTACAGCCAGCCAAAAGATGGAGTTCAATAGAGGTTGTTTCTTTGATTCTTTGGAATACAAAGTCCAAAATACCAAGCTGTTTAGTGGAAAACCTATGACGCCCACAATTAAATATGGCGCCCGTCTTTCAATCTCTTAGTTTTGTTTAGACCCAAATTTTGGTCGTCATGACAGCGTGACGTCACACTTTAGAACTCTATAAGAGTTCAGCAAAATCAATCGCCCACTGAAGTTCACGCAAATTAGATGTAGCGGGTTCCGAACACAGATCGTGCTGCAATGAAGAAAGCAACTTCCTTTGGTCTTTTACGTTTTGTGTTGCTAAAATGTTTGCAAAGAGCAAGTCCCAAGGGTAGGTTACAAATACAGTCCCAGAAGTTATCACAATCAGGTCCTGCTGTATTTGATTGATTGATTTTTTCTACATGCAAATCTGGTCGTCTTAAATCTGAGAAAAGTTAATTCACCAGCTGGGAGATGGGGAAGGGAGGATAGTTCTCTTTTATGTCATAGTTGTAAAGCGCTTCTGTATTGTTCTTTGTTTATTAAGAAATAGCTCTAGCTTTGAAGAAAATCCTACGAGTACTTACGATACTTTCTCATTTTCAGGGCTAAAGATAAACGTTGCTTTCTCAAGACCAATAGAAACCAACATCAGAATAGAATAATTCCAGTGTAAACCTATTCCCGTGGTGGATGACACATCCGACCAAGAAACCCGCTTTGAAAATTTAAAAAAACTCAAAACCCCTTGGTTGTGGGTTGTATTAGGAAAGCAACCATAGGGTGGAGAAAGTTCCCATTGAGAGTAAAAAAGAATTATCAAATACTGACATCAAAATAGGTAAGACAGCAACAACGACATTGAAGAAGAACAGCAACGCTTTATTCAATCACTCAGATTGATTTAATTACGTTTTAATCACTCAGATTGATTTAATTACGTTATAATAATTCTTTGATTTTATAGTATTGATTAAAACAATTTACTAGTCTAGGTATGAGAGTTGTAGTGTTAAATGGCGAGTTAGAAAGCTAAGTAAGCCAAAGATTTTCCTGTTAGCTCCCTCTTAATTTTAAATCCTAGGTAGCAGCAGGTACGTACAAAAAAAAATTAGATGATAATAACGAAGAATGAATACAAGAACACAGCAGCAGTAAGGCTCTATTGTAATGCTGACCCAACGATGACTGCTGTAAGATCCTTTGAAGAGCTTGCTGGACAAAAAGGTCGTCACTCCACGATCCAAGAGATGCAATGAAGTATGTAGCTGAGCTGGGTCTCCAGCTACGGTTAAATTATCCTAACCCAACTGTCATCGATGGAGACAAAGAAGTACAGTCCAAACGGAGCCAGTGATCAACAAGTCACGGCAGTAGGAGATACAATCGTGTCTGACGAGAGATGGTAAGAGAAATTCATCAGGAACAGATGAAACGACCAAGTGGTTGGTCTTGAGAATTGCTTCGCGTGGCTTTCATGGAAGAAAGCTCCTACACACACCATAGCAGGAACACAAGAGCTTTACCAACAGCTTCTGCCTAACAAGGTATACTACAAACGAAAGATGAGTTCGTAAGTCACTGATGAAAACTGCCGTTTGTGTGGAAAGTACACAGAGAACGTACAGCACATTCTATCTGGCTGCAGCGCTCTGGCGCAAATCAAGTGCTTACCGAGACATAGCAAATCCTTTAACCCTTTTCCTCCCACGGGTATGCTAATTAATTTTCACAAAAAACACAACACCGTAAACTAATGGTTGTCAATTGAGCTCCATTTAGTCAATTTCCAAATATCATAGCTCATTTTGAAGTTTAGAGAATTGCTTATACATCGAACCACATACTATGCCTGTCTCTTTTAATGAAAGTTTCTCACTATATCCTCAAAGTTGACATATGACAATAAGTAACACTAAAAGAAATTCTTAGTTCGCAAGAATTCAACTCCGAAACCAAAAACTGTCCAATAACAACAAAATAGTAATTTTTGTCACGTCAAAGGAATGACCTTTAAGATAAACCACAGATATTTGACATATTGATATAAAAAAGCTTCTTACAGCCCTCAAATGGTAATACAATTTTCATCGTTAATTCAAATTCTGTAAGTCATCTTAGTAATTACTCACGTGACGATTCAACAGTAACTCAATTCTCATGAGGGTATCAGTTTATACAGACTGATCCAAAGAACCTTCCTAAACATAACTGCCTTCTCTAACCTTTTCTAAATATCTGGTTAATGGTTAACCAACCGAAAGAAACAGTCAGGTCTAAAATCCCAGTAAGGATAAGTACAAAGAATAAAAAATTTTAATTTGTATTTTTTTTTAGCAAGAAAACACTAAATTAATACTTCTTATCAGCATAGACATACCAGTGGTACGATGTCAGTATGCTATTGGCAAAGGTGTGCCACACTTACAGCAATAAACAAACAGTTTTTGACAACCATCAGCCAATGTTATGCTACTTTATTGGAGAGTTCATTGTCTCATCTGCCTAGGTCTTCCTCTTGCAAAGAGCCTGCCAGGATTCTGTGGCTTCAGACGTGAGGTTGCTGTTCCATATTCAGGATCATTGTACAAATAGTCTTGGAGGGTACAGTATTTCTCAAAACAAGGGCTGGTGCAAATGTGCATTCCACACAGTCCACACTTGTATGAAGTCAATCCTCGCTGAATGTGAACTTTACAAGCACACCTTGTTGAGGCCACAAGTGTAATAATTGGCCTCAAATAAAATAACTGGGTTCAAATGTAATAACAGTTGGCCTCAAATGTAATAAATGGCTCCAAATGTAATAACAGTTGGCCTCAAATGTAACACCTGTCTTCAAGTTTAATAACAGTTGGCCTCAAATGTAATAACAGTCGGCCTCAAATGTAAGAACTGGCGTAAAAGTAAACCATACATTTTGCGATAAACTCAGTCTGCAAACATATTTTGGGTGTCGTTTGTCACAACCATGAAAGATCAGTTATTTTTTTAATAAATAGATAGATAAAGACCAAACGTGGACTTAGTGATCAATTACTGAAAATAAGCAAGTTCATACGGCGCTGTTCCGAAATCCTCTACGACCCTAGTCTCCTTCGCAGCCGCTCGGGCCGGAGTCACGCAACGCTTCCCGTCTCCACGCGGCTGCTTCAAACCGACATACATTCCTTTCTCGGAAATGAACCAATCATTGTTTGGCTTTCATTTTCTTGCGAATGTTCGCGCCTTAAATTTCAACCAATAATCACCTGGCTCCTTTTATGGATCAGATAATGGCGGATCTCGAAGAAGCTTTCAATCTTTTAGCGTCAAAATTCGGCATAGAGGCTTTAAATTCGCATCAGCAATTAGCAATATCGAAGTTAATTGAAAGGAAAAAGGATATTTTCGTTAATTTGCCGACTGGCTTCGGAAAATCTCTGATTTTTCAAGCTTTGCCGTTAGTCATCGACCACGTATCAAGTCAGCTAGGCCACATTTGTGTTGTTGTGTCGCCTTTGCTCACTCTAGTGGATGATCAAGTGGAATATTTGAGAGGCAAGGGAGTTACAGCGGCGAACATTAGCTCTTACACTGAAGAAGAGGCGACTTTGATAGAAAAGGGAAAGATTTCTGTTGTCTTTTGTTACGGTATTTTCCAAACCGCCAGAAAGATATAACTCGTACAACTCAACTACTTTATTGACTGACGTAATAACTACGAAGCGATATCGACAACCAGTACAATAACTATCTTTTTCACTTAGCTACGGAGCGATATAAATACTAATACAATCAGTATCCTTATAACTTAGAGCCCTTTACAAATAATATCACTTAAATCTCAGTGTACTACCGCACAACTCACAGTTCTCTTGAAAATCTTTAACAAATTGTCGACGTCCGTAATTCTTTTTCTCTCGTAGCCTTCCACACGGCTTTCAATTCCAGTAAACAACTCTGTCCGGCTCTCGCTCCTCTGGGCTCTTCGCAACAGCAGTTATAGCTCATTAAAAGGCCTCCCTCTTTAAGCTAGCGTGACTCCTTATATATCTTTCAGAAAAGTTCTAGAATGTTCTAGAGATCTGTAATATTGCTATTTTTAGAAACATTACACTATGATTACATCATAACAAAAATATGCTGAGTCACGGTTCTAGAAGGTTCTCCTTAAAGTTCTCGCTTAGTCATCATGACTAAATGTTCTAGAAACTTCTTCGTTCTATTTTTAATAATTACGTAACGCAACGCACTCTAGAAAAATATGGGCGCTCTCCATAACACTTTGGCTCCCCAGAAGCTTGGATTCAAAACGAACGGTGGAGAACAATACTGGGAAATTCTGTGTATTCCAAAAAATTATGTGCTTTGGCCATCGACGAAGCCCACGTAATAAGGCAGTGGTAAGTGGAGTCTGTATATATATATATATATGCTTAAAATTTCTGCTTAGCACTCCACTTATAAAATTTTAATCTTGCTTTGCAATGCAAATTGATCAAATACCATCCTTTTCATTGTTTTGCTGCAGTTTAAATTTTTGATGGTTATTAGTTTTTCTCTTAAAGGGGGACATCCCAAAGCAATAAGATGGCTGTGTTTCGTCATTGCTATGGAA
Source organism: Stylophora pistillata (assembly GCF_964205215.1). Classification (NCBI taxonomy): domain Eukaryota; kingdom Metazoa; phylum Cnidaria; class Anthozoa; order Scleractinia; family Pocilloporidae; genus Stylophora; species Stylophora pistillata. Next base: position 13,283,982 of record NC_142526.1, read on the forward strand.
AGCTGTATGAGTTGCGGTCCCTTGCTCCAAATACCCCAATGGTTGCATTAACTGCAACAGCAACAAAGCTAACTGAAGACACCATCAAAAAAGTTCTCCTAATGCAGAATCCATTTGACATTAAAGAAAGTCCAAACAAGGTAAATCTTACCTATTCAGTTACAAAGATGAACAAAGATTGTGACCTCGAATTATTCTTTGAGTGGCTTGTAGAAGACATCAGGAAATTAAAAGATAAGTGTGACAGGACCATAATCTACTGTCAGACCATAAAACAGTGTGGGATTATTTATGGAATGCTAAGAGGACTATTAGGGAAAGACCTTTTCATGGAGAAGACAAGCACTGGTCAAAAATTGCCCTTAGTAGAGATGTTGCATTCATGCACCCCTGCCTCAAACAAGAAAAACATTTTGATCTCCTTCCAGCACGAGGATGGGATCATAAGGGTCTTAGTTGCGACTATAGCATTTGGCATGGGAGTCAATTGCAAAGCTGTTCACAGGATCATCCATTATGGGCCATCAAAGAATATTGAAGCCTTTGTTCAAGAAACTGGGAGAGCTGGGCGTGATGGCCATCAGAGTAGCTCATTTTTGTTGTATAATGGCATGCTTTTGAATCACGTGGAGGGAGACATTAAGTTGTTTATTAAATTAACTGATTGTCGAAGAAAAGCAATTCTGGAACACTTTGACAATGATAATGAGAGGCCTCTACTGAAACATCTCTGCTGTGATAATTGCGCTAACAACTGTGACTGTGGTTTGCCAGAATGCAAAACTTCACTTCAATATCCTGTGTCTGTAGATGCAAAGAGTAGCACAAGTTCAGGCAGGATAAGAGATATTCAACCACTACAGAGGGAGCATGTAAAAAGTTGCCTGATAAAGTATCACAAGTCACTCTTGGTTGATTTTGTAGGCATGGCTGCAAAAGCAAATCTCAGGACATTGACCAACATTCAATTTATGCTACGATTTGGAGATCTTCAAATTTCACAGGTTCTTGATAACCTGGAGCACATATTTGAAATGTCTGATGTTTACAGAACAGTGGAAATCTGGCATAAAAGGCATGCACTAGAGATTGTCCGAGTAATTAGTGAAACTTTTCATGACACAATTCTCAAAAGCAATGATGCTTATGATGTCAATAGTGATGATGATGATGATGACGACAATGTTGTTTTTAGTGAGGATCAACTTGACAAATGGAGTGACATTTTACTTGATGATGAACTGTTTGAAATAGTCATGGACAACATTTCACTTTCCCAGATGGATACAAGTTCTTTCCTTGGCAATCAACCCAATGATTCATCTGATGTAGACGTTGTTGATGATGACAATGATTTGCTTACAGCTTTTGCAGGAACATCTGGTGTGTTATGATTTATTATTAATAAGTAATTAATATTAAGTGGACATTTAATTGACCCTATTCAAGATTAGTAAATTATTGGATTGTTCCAGTACCCTAAACCTCTCCACCCTTTCCCCAAAATAAAAGGTTTTTTACAACATTGTAGAATATTGTTTGGTTTTTTTTTGTAAGAGATTCTAATAGAGGATTTTACTTAGTATTGTTATATAGATGATAACAATTATGTGGCCTTGTGTTCTGGCCAATCCAATCATGTCAATCATTTTCACTTTAGTTGAAGTTAATCAAGCACCTACCGGTAACACACACTAGAAATTAATATTTTCACCTACACACAGTTGTGGATTTCCATTGCTGGCCTAAAGCCAGGGTCTATGAAACTGGAACATCTAAATTTAGGATCTGTATCAAATTAGATCCTTTGCATTTTGCAGTTTTATAAAATGTTAGTAATCATGTGTTCTTCATTCTAATATATTGTTTTTTTCAATAAAATCTTGATCTTATTAGTCTCCTTTCGCAGCCGCTTGGACTGGCGTGGACTAATATCTTATCGAATATTATTAATTGAAGGGGTGAGTGGAATGAAGCCCTAAGTGACTTTGGAAAACGTTGAGGTAGCCAGCAGTTAATTTATGGTCCCTTGGGAAACTAGTTAGTTTGTTTTCCCTTTAGTTCTGATGTTTCCCAAGACAAAGGACTCGGGAAAACAGAAACTGTTTCCCCAGGAACCATACATTAAGTGTATATTATTACTGATCTAAAGTCAAAGCCATGAAACTGCTACTATGGGGAATACCTTGGGGAAAGGATTGGGGCTTTGAAAGAAAGATTCCTCAATAAAATGATTCATCTAGCACGTGAGCCCAATTGGATATTCCTTTTGTGCTTGTTGATCCATTTATACAGACTTGATAGATCCAGGTCTTCAAGTCTGTCCCTCTTAAAGTCATTGAACGTTTGGTAATATCGCCCATCAGTTTCTGTGAAAACATCCAGGTCAACAGCCCTGTTGACAAGTTCTTCTATGTCTTTATCTGGTGAACCTTCTGGATGCTTGCCTGAGTGGGTTTGTCTGTTCAAACTGTCATCAAGTTTGTCTAAAATGGTGCGTGTTGCATTCTCTGCTTTGCACACTCGCGAAATTGCAGACTCTGTCAAATTAGGCCCCAAATTTCTTATCCCTTGCTTAACAAAATTATTACTGTGTTCCATGTCTTCATCAAGGGGGATATTTCCGCCTTTCACACCATGATTGTTCACAAATCGGTTCCAAATAAACCTCTCCCTGTCCCTCTTTGACAACAAGGCATGAACTAAGAAGAACTGGTACAAAATCTCAAGTGCATATTTGGTGCTTCTTGATTCATCAGCTCCACAGTAGAGAAGAAAGTATTTATACTGCCGCATGACTCGTGCACCGTCACCTTCCTTTATGGCATCAAGGAAATTGAAAAATAACATGGCATCAGTCATGAGAGCACAGTTATAACTGTAGACATCATCAACATTGTGTTGTTTGTCTAAGGATGGTGAAGGCATAGCAGTGGTAAGCTCAACAGAAGGTTCCTCAGCAACAAATGGTGGATCATGAGAAAGTTCATGAGTATTCCTCCTCTTCTTGTATTTGTATTTCGCATTACATCCAGGAAACCTACATGGAAACTTGTCATCATCTGTCAGCTCTTGCTGTTGCAACACCTGCTGTTTTTCTTCAGCAGTTAGGATGCGGTCCACCAAATGACTACTGTCTTGAAAAATTAGACCATCAACCACCTTGGCTGCAAGCTCCTGCAGCAGTTTGAGTTTCTTCGATTCCTGGAGGTTTTCAATATTGGGAGGAAGAACAAACTTGGATGGTTTCCCTGTTTTGTTCTCAAGTCCCAACACATTCATGGCAGCAGCAATAACCCTGGACTTCAACACTGTTGATAGGAAATCCCTGTCTGCCCTGTATGCTGACTTGACATCACTGCAAACATTCCTCCTGTTTATCACTGTACGGTCCGCAAACATGGTACACTGGTCAACAGCTGAAGAGCCACTATAGAATCTTGAATAGATCAACTAAAAACAACAAAACAAATAACCTAAATAAATAATAATGCTGTCCATGGTCAAGACATGCTATTACAGTCTTAAAGGCTGATAGTTTCGAAAGAAACTGTTTGGGGCTGCGTCGGTGGGAGTAACGAAATAATTTGGATATATCAACGAAGTTGAAATGGTAAATTAGCCACCGTAATGATTACAAAAGCTGACGTTTCGAGCGTTAGCCCTTCGTCGGAGCGAATAGAGGAATTGTGAATAGAGGAATTGTGTATTACAGTCTTAGCCATGGTACAGTTCACTTCATTTTATTCACACTTTAAGATAAAATGAAGTCTACAGAGTATTTCCTTAAGTAAAAAAAAAAAAAGAAAGTGGGAAGTGAATTAAGAGGACCATACATGTAGCTTTTGAGCTGAGCACCCCAGATGTTGGATAAAAGATTTAGGTAAGATGAACAAAACATGGCTTTAAACAATAGTTGTTGGGGAATTATCTTTTTCTGAGAGTTCAGCAGAAGTTATCTGGATATTTGCTTCTTCATTTACAAATAGCTCTGAATTTCAGAATTTCACCTTTATGGTGTACATTCCCTCATCAATTTGGTAAGTAAAAAATGAGAAGTGAAGCATATCTGCTGATGTGCATACCAGATCATAATAATTGGCCCTCCATTGTGTTTTAAATGGACTTGAGTGTAATTCAAGTACACCAATATGGACACTTACACTTAGCAATTTCACTGAGGCATGCCAATCCCCAAGTTGCAAGTGAATCCCATCCAAGCGATCCTGTGGTGTTATTCCATTTGCCACTGAAGCTATTACATTGACAGCTCTCTCCACAGTCAACTGGTCACCTGAAAACAGCTGTCCATCCACTCCAATGGCTGCATCACTAGAGTTGGGGAGATAGGTGTAGAACATTTGCAAAATTTCCAGCATGTCCTCATTAACATTCTCATCCTTGAATATAAGTCCAAGGGGAACCTGTTGGGAGAAACAAACATCAGTTGGAAATACAATATTTTAGAGAGAAAGATAACAGTGTACACTTTCTTAGGAACTGTATTTAATAGAAAACATTCCAACAGACATTAAGCATTCACTTTGAACTGAGAGGCATGAAATTACAAACAACAGGTTTATATTTTCCAGCCAGCAAATGGGTTAATTTATGCAATAAGATCGTTTCAGTGATACTATTAGTATTATTTTATGAAAGTTTATAGAACTTCAAAAGTAATGACCCCACAATTCCCAAGTTTACTTTACTCCTAAGAATTAACATTTAATGATAATATGCATACCTTTTTGGACTTCTGAGACATCTCCCTACTGTATATATGTGGTATGTGGAATATGCAGGCATCCTGCAGTGGCTTCAAGACTTCGAATCATGATACTAAAATTCTTGATGTCAAAATTATTAACGTTGATTATGCTGATTGTACAAATTGGGAAGAAACCTGGTGTTTGGGATATTTACAATATCTTCAGGATCAGGTTTTCTGACATCAAGGGAGTTGCCAGAAACTCGGTTTTCCACCATTTGGTGGTTGACCCAGTGGTAGTCTTGATTCTGGTTATCCTTAGTCATATTCCTCCTCTTAACCTGAAAGTCAAGGTTGTCAAAGGATATGACAAATCCAGGATGAAAAGACTTTTTCAATTCATGCTCCTCCCGTGTGGCAGCCAGCAATGCAGGTGAGGTGATTACAGCCATTCCAAGGTTTTCCTTAATTGTTGAAATCCTCTCCTTTACTCTCATTAGGGTGGTATTTTCTTCTGAAATCTGGTCTCTGGTAGTGATTAGATCTGCATCGTGATCCTTCCCCAGTTCATCAAGCTTACTAAGTATGCTTGAGTTGGAATTAGTAAGTTTGAGCTTGTTGAACCTGGAAATAGTAGCCTATTATAGAAGAATATCAAGTGCATGTAAGTGTAGAAATAAGATCTTTTTGCTCTTGCCACCTAGATTACATGTAGCTGTGGCTATTTGCAGGTAGGCCAAAATACTGCCACATAAAGTTTGAACTTGTTAAGTTCAATTAAGGCAATCAATTGTGCCAATAACAATATTATTAATAATGACCTAAGCACATTTTGAGTGTTTGTTAACACAACCATTCACTGTACACAAGGGGCAAGACTAAATTAATGTTTTAAAAATAACTTTATCCTTGTGAGATGAAACTGTTTTGGCTTGTACAGTGTATTTGGTTCTGTGTTGACAAACATTGTAAGAAAGTATAATATCTTTATGGTTTCCTTTGTTATCAGTTTAAATATCTGGTGATGAATTTAAAACCAAAAAACACTATGAACCAAGGATACAATTAAAACACAATTTTTTACATAATTTTACACTGAAAACCATGTGTATTTAAATTTTCTAAAAATATATATCTTCCCCTTCCTTCTGATTCCACTGACCCACTTCGATTCTGCCCGATAAAAACAGTATAGACGTTATGGGATCAAATTTACCTCAGCAGCTTTGCTCTTCAGCAAAATCCCCATCACAGCGGCAGTTGCGTTCATTTCACGATTTCTTTGTTTCAAGAGTATCGATCCTGCAAGTGCAACACTTCCAAACCAAGTGCTTTTACGGTTTGCCGGCTTTGGTCGGCTGGCACTGTTCAACAGGGACGCGTAAAATATTGGAGCCCTTTCTTGCCATTCTT